>NC_084795.1:91536410-91836410 GCF_963169125.1 Humulus lupulus
TGTTATAATTGGATGGACATAATCATGTTACTATATGAGCAATTCAATGAATTTATGCAAAAGAAACCACAATTTATTTCATATACAAAAATACCACATTCAATTATCTAGAATTT
The DNA here is from genome assembly GCF_963169125.1 of Humulus lupulus. NCBI lineage: Eukaryota > Viridiplantae > Streptophyta > Magnoliopsida > Rosales > Cannabaceae > Humulus > Humulus lupulus. The sequence continues at coordinate 91,536,527 of NC_084795.1, forward strand.
CAAATTAATTCAAATTAATAAAAATAAGTTAAATTAAATACAATTTATCATTTATCAACAATAAAATTGATTTTAGGTAAATTTGAAAAAAAAATATTAATTTAATTTAAATAGGATTTATCTACAATTAACCAAAGTTAATTTAAATCCCATTTATTAAAAAAATATTTTATTAATTGGTTGAAAAAAAATGATATTTTTCAAAATTCTAACCAATTTTAAATTTTAAAATCAATATCTTTAACTGTTTTTTAAAAATATCTTCTGTTGTTACCCAACTATAAGCAAATATTTTAACCATTTAAAGAATAATATTAATATTACAATCATAAACAATCTCAAAACATTTATCAAATCAATATCCAAAAAAATATAAATTTCAAATAATTTAAATATAAAATATAGAATAAAAAGATATTTATATTTTCAAATAAAGAATATAAAATATAAGAATTTAAAGAAATTATTTAAATATCTAATATTCTAATTTAATCTATTAAAAGATTTAAAGTTAAGTTGTTAGTCTATTTTTAAATTTGAATTTGAATCTTTGTAGAAAATATCTAATTATTTAAATCTCAACTCACAAAGATATCTTATTTTTTAAAAAACAATTTTAAATGATAAAAAATACATATTTTTTGTTTTGATTATAAATAATTTATTTTCACAAATTTTTTTAAATTTTAAAAAACAATTCTGATGAATAGTAACAGGTAATGTTCATCGCGCACGGGTGTTAGCTAGTGCGCGCGAGCGGCGTGCGGGCGGTGGGCAGCCAGGCTAAAAAATTTCCAGAAAATTTTTGTGCAATTTTTCAAACCAAAACCATTTTCTAATTAATTTTTAACATGTTTTACACAAAATAAAGCATATATAAAAAAATTAATGGCATAGAAAACACAACAAAATAACTTAAAAATTACTAATAATCATATAAAATCAATATGCTTAATAAAAACATGAAAACCATCCAATTATTCAAACACATCAAATAATCCAATTTTTAACATGTTCGTGCATGAAAATAAAGATTACCAAATGCTCTGATACCAGTTGTTGGGAAAAACTTATACAGGATCTTTATTTATTTTCATGTAGATCTAATATTAAACAAATTAATTTGAGATAACCTAGAACATGTTTCTAAAATTGAATTCAAAGAGAAACAAATATAAGAATACTTACAGTATACGCAGTGGAATGAAAGAGTCCTCCCTTCAGTTCTCTAACTCTTGTATCCTTTCTGTCGCAGAGTATTATCAAGAAATTGAATTGTTCTTCTAATTTCTTCACAATCTTCCAATGTATCCTTAGAATCACCTAGACTAGAGTGGGAAATTCTCAACATATGAGATAGATACAGAGAAAAGAAGAGAAAATAACAAAGAGGCTTAGAAAAGGACTTGTGTTTAAAGAGAATCTAAAACCTATCAGAAAATCTGACTTCTAAACTTATGAACTTATCATAACTTATTTTTTGACTTCTCTCCAAGAACTACTTTTATAGACTCAACTAGGCCATTTAATTTAATTAAAAAAATCAATAAAATAATATCCAATTTGAAGCCCTAGGTCGAAATTATCATGTGCTCTAGGCCCGTGAAATTTCCCATTTGATTATAATCCCATTAGACTTAAAATCAATGCCTGTATTATTTTCTATTGATTTAATTAATTAAATAATTATTTAAATCATTTATCAAATTAATTGTTTATAATTTGAACCTTGATTTAAACTTATATATTAATTTAGATACCAATTTATCCTAATTAATAAATTTGCCATAATTTCTCTTTTCTTCTCAAAATTACATAACTCTGTGAAACTATCCAAAATTGACCTGGTAAACTTTGATAATTTTAATTGATAATTAAATCAATTAATTGACACTATCTAGATGATTTTATCCAAGGTACAATGGGGACCATGGGCCTATGAAATCAAGCTCCAATAAGTTATCATAAATCTAACAAATAAATTTACTAACTTATTAATTCCTCATGACTCCACTATAGACTCGGAATTGCACTCTTGAATTCATAGAACGCTCTATAAAAAAGATAGACACGCTATTAATTATCCATTGTTACAACCATAATTGTCACTCAATCCTTATGGACGGTCTACAATGAGATAGGACTAAAATATCGTTTTACCCCTCATTATATTTTATCCTTAAAACACTTAGTTCCTTGTAAATGATATTTCAGTAAACTAATTTAATTACTGAAATGAGATCTCTGTCATTTAACACCTTGAACCAAAATAAAAGGAAACCATCATTTCACTTCTTCATTAGAAGCTATAGATGTTCATATCTATGATTAACACTCCCACTCAATTATACTACCGAGTTCCCAAGATGTAAGTATGGGCTAGTCCGTAGGGTAAGCTGGTAACGAACAAGTCAAAGAACTCAAAAAATACAATCAGTTAGAATATTAACCACTCAGAATTGAGATTGAATTGACCTATGGTCAACTATATGATATGAATAGAATAGATAATAACAGTATGTTTACTTATCTTATCAACTGTCAATATCGGTCCAGTCCGATGTAACAAATACATCCAATCTTATCCACTTTGCTGGAAAGAACATAACACCACAATGTGTAAGTAGATCATATCGTAGATTGGCAAGTCAGTGTAAATCCTGTGCATTGACTAATCTTAGGACTAACTTATTTTGAACATATAATCATATTTATATTCTACTGTGATTATGTCACTATAAATACGATTAACTATATGCTCGGGATTTAATAGAAGTTTATATTAAACAAATTATCATGAAAATAAAACATGTGAGTAAAGTGATTGACCAAGTCAAAAAATGATTTATATTATTTTATTGATAATAAAATGAGATTACAAAGAATTTGAGTTTTAATTAGGGCATAAAACCCCAACACTAACAACCTAAAATCCCAAAACCAGAAGTTAACTTAAGCAACTCTAAACATATCCAACCCAACCAAAATTCGGTATAAGAAGGCTTAGAACCTTACCTCATTTATGGCTTGAATTTCCCCCAGCTGATCTTTATCTACTCCTAGCCTCAACTCTCCAAATTTCCCAGCTTAAATCCAAGCTTTTCTTCAAAGTTCTCCTTCAGCCTCAAGGCACAAGAGAGGAAGGGGGAGTGAACGTGTAAGAGGAAAAGAGAGAGAGTACTTGAGAGATTTCTAACCTATTCTACCAAGTTATGATCATCCTAGAGTTTCCACTAACTATAATCCTTAACTAAAATGGACTAAAATGCCCCTGAATCAACTCAGCCTCCTATTTGCCCATAAGGGAAATATGGTCATTATCCCCAATTCCCATTAATTCCTCAAGTCGTCCTACCAATTTCCAATTAATCCTGTCATGCCCAACTAATTACCAAATATTTACCCACTCAATAAACCCCAAATATACATTAAACTCCCTAAAATACCCCTAGGCACGCCCCAAGCCGGGTATTGGACCCCGTTGTGACTATTATGCTAAACCGCTCACTAGGATCGCCTTCAGCCGTATACTGCAAATATATCCACATAATAATGTGGTCTCAATCATTTACTCACATATATTAAAATTTATGCCCGCAACGAGCCAATATTACAAATATGCCCCAATTATCAAGAATGGGCCCACATGCATATTTAACACTCATAAACATGCATATAATCATACTCATATTATCACATATATATATCATGCATGCCACATAGTCACACATTTATTTAGTTAATCATACATATATCCAGTTATGCCCTCCTGGCACACTAATCCAGGCACTAAACCTTATTAGTATTTTTGGGACATTACATATGATCTTATCTACTTGGTCAATGTCCTGGATAGGACATCACACCAGAATGTGTAAGTAGATCATATCGTACATTAACAAGTCAGTGTAAATTATGTGCACTAACTTAATCTTAGGACTAATGCTTTAGAACATATAACCAAAATTATAATCCATTGTGACCAAGTTATTATAGCTGTGATTATCCATATGTTCAGAATTTAATAGATGTTTATTTTACATAAATAATCATGTAAATAAAAAAGTGAGTAATGTGATTGAAAAGTCAAAATTGATTTCTATTCTTTATTGAAAATGAAATGAGGTTACATAGACAATTAGTTTTACACAGGGCATAAAACCCCAACAAAAATGACAAATTGCCATTTCCCAGCAAAAGGCAATAGAGCCAAAGAAGCATTAGAGCTTGTACACAGCGATGTGTGTGGCCTAATTAATGTATAGGCTAGAGGTGGTTCATACTTACCTAATGCTTAGGAAGTCAGAAACCTTTGGCAAGTTTAAGGACTTCAATGTCGAGACAGAGAAGTAGTTAGATAAAACTCTTAAGATACTTCAATCAAATCGAGGTTGTGAATATTTGCATTTAGAAATCAAATATTTCATGTTGGAGCATGGTATTCTATCCAAACTCACAACACCTAGAACGTCACAGCAAAATGGTATTTCAAAGAGAAGAAACAGAACATTCTTGGACATGGTCAGGTCTATGTTAAGCTACTCATATTTTCCTTTCACATTATGGGGATATGCACTTCAAACGATGACTTACATTTTGAATGTATCCCCATCTAAGACAATAAGAAAGACACCACTAGAATTCTGGAATGGTAACAAACCTAGTTTGCGTCATTTCTGCATTTGGGATTGTACTGCTCATGTTCTTAGATCAAAGTCAGGGAAACTTTACTCAAGGTTTAAAGTGTGTATTTTCATGGGCTATGCTTCAAAGACGCATGGTGGTTATTTCTATAGTCATAAGGACCAAGTGGTATATGTTTCCACAAATGCAACCTTCCTAGAACATGACTATATGACTAACTATAAACCTCGGAGCAAAGTAGTTTTGGAGTGTAATGACCCAACTATTTCTAAGACCTTGGACCATAAAAATACTAGACATAGCTACTATTTTGGGAAATATACATAAGAAATAACATAACTTTATTAAAACCCCAAAATAAATATTGTGCAAAATACATGATAAAATAGGAAATATAAAAATACGATATGGGTACCCATTGTTTAACACATAAAAACATAAACCATGGACTTTAAAAATACTAATTGCGGAATTACATCAAAACAAAGACTAAAAATTAACGCCAGCCTCGATCGACACGCAGACCATTGAATCCATTCATCCTTAACTCATAAGCCAAGTTGCCATGAATCATTCTGCCTTTCATAATCATTTTCCTGCATCAAGCTAAAAAAAAATAAAGGAGTGAGCCTAATGCCTAGCAAGGAAAATCTACTAACAACATATATCATAAATCATAAACATAAGACTATATCATAAACATATACTATAAAAACATATATCATATAGGACTACAATATTAATGGCCATTAACTCATTAACATGGCATGTGATAAACCATCTAGGTCCTCTGTCTACTAATCGAGGTAGGTTAGATCACATGGTAGCATATGATAACCCATCTAGGTCCTCTACTAGTCGAGGTAGGGTAAATCATAACTCTAACCCATGAAAATGATAAATACTCTTGGGGCTTGCTATCTAAGAAAGTCATATGTTTTACATATACATATCATAGCATAAACATATAAACACATATAATCTATCCTATTTTCCTTACCAAAAACCGGGATATTTGGGAACAAGAACGGGATTAGAACGCTCCTAAAAACCAATAGTAAGAATGGTGAGTTTCTCTAAAGAATAAAGATGAAATGAGAACTAAACCATCAAGAAGAAACTTACTAAGAAGAACCTTAATTTTTCAAGAAACTTAAACACCTAATCAAGAATCATAAACAAAAGTTAGGATCTAAAAGAAGATAAAAGAAAACTAAAGAACCATAAAGAACTAAATTTAGGGATAAGAATACCTTGAATTATCTTATGAATTGATCTAAACCTCAATACCGAAATCTCACTATATCTCACTTCCCAAGTGTTTATAAAAGCTTAGAATGATAAAGCTTTTTAACCCAAAACCCAAGTGTTTCTCTCTATAGTAACCTTAGCAACTTGGAGGCTCTAATCAAATGCTTGAAGAATAAAGAAAATGGCTGAGTACTAGGTCCTATTTATAGAGTTCAAGGAGTGAAACTAACCCCTTTTAATTTGAATAAATAAATGATTATTGTTGACGTCGTTTTTCGTCAACTTAAAAAGTAGAGTAATTAAGCAAATGGAAAATGGAGCAAATGAATTTAAAGAGGAAGATAAGAAGGTTTTTACGTGGTTTAGCAGTTAATTCTGCCTAGTCCATGAGTCTATATTATTAAGACTTGGAGTTTTGTAGAAATTCTTCAAAGATGAATTACCTAGAGCTCTCTTCCAAGAAATTAGAAGTCAGAAATCAGAGAATCGGTCCCTTACAAGTGGTGATTCCTTCTCTATTTACAGGGAAGGTTACAGAGTTCATTCCCACATATTTCTAGAAGATATTCTGTATATCAATTGAAATAATGATATTAAATGCAATATCTCCTATATACTTGGAAACGTCCCATGGAAATCGGGAACGGATAACAGATTAAATGGTATCCCTTAAATATTGGGATTACACAACAATAAATATGTTCACATGTAATGGGCTATCCCAGGTGACTCATTAGGTCTTCGAGATCAGCAATCGGCATTGTAACTATCAAGATTTATGGAACTATTACGAACTTGTCACCCAACTTCAGGCCATGCTCGAGATAGGTAGGTACCATCAGGGTTGTCACATCCGAGCTTACATTTCCCAAGTTCAGACTGTCTTATCTGAAGACAATCGGTAAAAGATATATCCAAGTGTCGTGCCATTTCGAACTCAGAAATTATCCAAGGTTACACATCTTCGAGGTCGTTGTTTTACTTCAGGGATTTTATGACTGGACCATATGATGTTTACATACATTTCGAGCTCACACCTGACGAGTCCAGTTTTCAAGGTCATAACCTCTTGTCTCGAAATCTGGGTGTAACAATTATAAAATGAAAAGGCTTTGAATTTTCGTTCAACTAACGCCCAGAACTCGGTCAAAATCATTCAAAGGCAGGTCCAAGTGGTTAAAGGTATTTTTAAATTAAAAAATCATCAACATTCAAAAATACATCACCAGGGGCGATATATCGCCTACCCTTGGCGATATATCGCCTACCCTTGGCGATATATCGGCTCCACCATAATCCCGGGCCCTGTTCGTACGTTCGTTCAAAGTCGACATGCTTTCCGTATCTTCCGTAGGTGAAATATCGACCCCTAAGCTGTGATATATCGGCATACTTTGATATATCAAATACGTATTTGCACTTTTTCAACATATTTTGAACTGGATAAACAACTTTGACTGAGTCTAAACGTGATCCTAACAGTTTCTGGAACGTTCTAGAGCTTCTAGATCTTTCTTTTATTAAAACAATTCATCAAAAATACTTAATTCCTTAATAATCATAATTATGACAAGTGTCATGCTCTTATTAATTCTATCTAAACCTTAGGTTATAATAAACAATATATCTAGGAGCAGCAATATTAATCAAACCTTATGTTATAATTAATATTCTTAAACTATAGGATAAACTTGTAAAATCCATAACTGTTGCTGTGAGTTTCCAACTAAGTCCCGGCTTGAACCAAAATCCACGGCAACTAACATACTACAAACTAATACTAACTACTACTACTATCTGGCTAGCTAAGTAAATATTCTGGGACACTACAATTCTCCCCTACTTAAAAGAATTGCGTCCCCGGAATTTACTTACCAAACAATTCTGGATACCGAGCTAACATGTCTTCCTCCAACTCCCACGTTGCCTCCCGTTCAGAACTATTACTCCATAGGACCTTGACCATCAGAATACTCTTAGACCGTAATTCCTTCATCCCTCTATCTAGGATGCTAACTGGTCTTTCCTCGTAACTTAAGTCTTTCTGGAGTGCTATTTTATCGTACTTGAGAACGTGAGATGGGTCTGACACATATCTACGCAACATCAAGGTGTGGAACACATTGTGGCTATCTGCTAGAGCTGGCGGTAGGGCTAGTCTATATGCAACTGTTCCCACCTTGTCCAATATCTCAAAAGGACCTATAAACCGGGGACTAAGTTTGCCTTTCTTCCCGAACCGCTTCACACCTTTCATAGGAGATATCTTTAAGAAGACTTGATCTCCAACTTTGAATTCCACATCACACCGCTTGGCATCCGCATAACGTTTCTGACGGCTCTTAGCAGCGAGCATACGCTTTCTAATCAGCGCTACTGCATCCTGAGCTTCTCTAACAGCTTCGGGTCCAAGAAGTTGTCTTTCTCCTATTTCGTTCCAATGTAACGACGATCGACACCTCCTTCCATAAAGTAGCTCATAGGGTGCCATCACGATCATTGACTGGTAACTATTGTTGTAGGAGAATTCTATCAGCGGCAAATACTTACTCCACGATCCTCCGAAATCGAGTACACAAGCACACAACATATCCTCTAAAATATGTATGGTACGCTCGGACTGACCATCGGCCTAAGGATGAAATGTCGTACTAAGACTTAACTTGGTACCCATGGCTTGCTGCAAGCTTCCCCAAAATCTCGATGTAAACACCAATCCTCTATCAGATACTATAGTCTTAGGGATTCCATGCAGTCGTACTATTTCTCGGACATAAATGTTTGCATATTAATTTGTTGGGTACGTAGTCTTGATAGGCAGGAAGTGAGCTGACTTGGTTAATCTATCTATTACTACCCAAGCCAAGTCGTGCTGCTTATTTGTTTGTGGTAATCCTGTCACAAAATCCATGGCTATGTCGTCTAACTTCCATTCTGGAATACTAAGCGGTTGCAATAAGCCTGCAGGCCACTGATGTTCTGCTTTGACTTGCTGGCATACTAAGCATTTAGACACATACTCCGCTACATCTTTCTTCATTCCTGGCCACCAATACATTGCCTTAAGGTCGTGAGTCTTCTTGGTCGACCTTGGGTGAACTGAGTATGGGGTATTGTGCGCATCTTCTAAAATCTTCATCTCATTTCCATGATCATTTGGCACGCATACCTGGTCCTTATATCTCAAAAACCCCTGTCCTGATATTGAGAAATTGATGGCCTTGCCTTCTTTAACTGCAACTATGTGAGATACTAATGTGTCATCATGCCCTTGTTCGATTCGTATCTCTTCTAACAGACTTGACTGGATGGACAAGTTAGCCAGTTTATCAATGACTACTTCTATCCTGGCATTGATCAGCTCTTGTTGTAGTGGCTTTTCTATTCTGGCTAAGGTTGCTATACATCCATAACTCTTCCTACTTAGCGCATCAGCAACTACATTTGCCTTTCCCAGGTGGTATAGGATTTCCCAGTCATAATCCTTCACTAGTTTTAACCACCTGCGCTGCCTCATATTGAGCTCCTTCTGTGTGAAGAAATACTTTAAGCTTTTGTGGTCCATATAAATCTCAAATCGTTCTCCATAAAGATAATGGCGCCATATTTTCAATGTAAAGACCATTGCTGCCAACTCCATATCGTGTGTTGGATAGCATTGCTCGTACTCCTTCAGCTACCTTGAGGCGTAGGCTATTTCCTTGTAATTCTGCATCAGCACACATCCCAAACCTTTCTTCGACACATCACAGTAGACTACAAACTTGTTGTTAGATGTTGGTACACAAAGTACTGGTGCTAAGCATAGCTTATCCTTAAGCAACTGGAAGCTCTTTTCACACTTATCCGTCCAGTTGAACCTTTGCTGCTTCTGAGTAAGGTTGGTAAGTGGAGTGGCTATCTTATAAAATCCCTCTACAAATCTCTGATAATAACCTGCTAGCCCAAGAAAACTTCTAACCTTTGACGCATTCTTAGGTCTTTGCCAATCCTTCACAGTCTCTACCTTAGATGGGTCTACAGCAACATCGTCCTTGAATACTATGTGGCCAAGGAATGCTACTTGCAAAAGCCAAAATTCACACTTCTTGAACTTGGCGTAAAGTTGATGCTCTTTCAGTAGTAACATGGTCATTCTTAAATGTTCCTCGTGCTCGACTTCGTCCTTCGCCGATGAACACTACGAAGAATTTGTCCAAGTAATCCTTGAAGACCGTATTCATTAAATCCATAAATGCAGCTAGAGCATTGGTAAGACCAAAAGACATAACTAAAAACTCGTAATGTCCATATCGAGTTCTAAAAGTTTTCTTGGGAATATCCTCTTCCCGTACATTGAGCTGATACCTGGACCGTAGATCAATCTTTGAAAACACGTTTGCTCCTCGGAGTTGATCAAACAAGTTGTCAATCTAGGGTAGCGGGCATTTATTCTTAATTGTCACCTTTATTCAGCTCGCAGTAATCTATACACATCCGCATGCTTCCATCCTTCTTCTTCACAAATAGAACCGGTGCTCCCCATGGCGAATGGCTCGGTCTAATGAAACCCAAGTCTAAGAGTTTTTGTAGTTGCATCTTTAACTCCTTGAGTTCGGTAGGTGCCATCTGGTATGGTTCCTTTGAGATAGGCTCGGTGCCCAGTACTAGTTTGATTGTGAAGTCAATTTCTCAAGTCGGTGGGAACCCTGGTAAGTCGTCAGGAAATACCTCTAGGAATTCCTGTATGATGCAGACGTCTCCAAATTTTAATGGTGTTTCCTTGACCACATCCATGACGCTGGCTAAGAATGCGTGACATCCTTTTTCTATCATCCTCTGAGCTTTGAGAGATGAAATAAGCGACGTACGTAGTCCTGAAACCTTTCCCATAAAACATAGTCTCTGACCGTCAGGAGTCTCGAACGTCACTTTCTTGCGTCTATAGTCGATGGTTGCGCAATGCCTTGCTAGCCAATCCATGCCCAGTATCACGTCAAAGTCTTTGATCTCTAGCTCTATCAGGTCTCCTTCTAGTTATACGTCCTCAATTTTGATCGGTACGCCTCGTACTATCCGTGATGATAAGACTACTTCGCCCGAAGGCAATTCTATCACAAACCTAGTTCTAAATCTTTCACAAGGTTTGTCTAATTTCTCTATTATTCCTAACGTGATATATACTCTTAGAATGATAAAGCTTTTTAACCCAAAACCCAAGTGTTTCTCTCTATAGTAACCTTAGCAACTTAGAGGCTCTGATCAAATGCTTGAAGAATGAAGAAAATGGTTGAGTACTAGGTCCTATTTATAGAGTTCAAGGAGTGAAACTAACCCCTTTTAATTTGAATAAATAAATGATTATAAAATGAAAAGGCTTTGAATTTTCGTTCAACTGACGCCCAGAACTCGGTCAAAATCGTTCAAAGGCAAGTCCAAGTGGTTAAGAGTATTTTTAAATTAAAAAATCTACAACATTAAAACATACATCACCAGGGGAGATATAGTGCCTACCCTTGGCGATATATCGGCTCCACCATAATCCCGAGCCCTGTTCGTACGTTCATGCAAATTCGACGTGTTTTTCGTATCTTCCGTAGCCGATATATTGGCCCCTAAGCTGCGATATATCAGCATACGTTGATAATCAAACACGTGTTTGCACTTTTTCAGCATATTTTGAATTGGGTAAACAACTTTGACTGAGTCTAAACGTGATCCTAATAGTTTCTGGAAGGTTCTAGAGCTTCTAGATCTTTCTTTTATTAAAACTATTCATAAAAAACACTTAATTCCTTAATAATTATAATTATGACAAGTGTCATGCTATTATTAATTCTATCTGAACATTAGGTTATAATAAACAATATATCTAGGAGCAGCAATATTAATCAAACCTTATGTTATAATTAATATTCTTAAACTATATGTTAAACTTTTAAAATCCATAACTATTGTTATGAGTTTCCAACTAAGTCTCTACTTGAACCAAAATCCACGGTAACTAACATACTACAAACTAATACTAACTACTACTACTATCTAGCTAGGTAAGTAAATATTCTGGGACACTACATGGAGGAACTCACAGCTGAACAAATTCCATCACCATCACCACCATCATCATCATCATTAAATTATAAATGACAAACTAGAGAGAACATTGTTCCTAAATATAAAGCCTCGTCGTAGTGGGAGGATTGTGAGACAACCTATTCGCTATGAACATGAGGCACACGTCCTTGTTTCTAACACAGAAAAGGATGGCCCATTGACCTTTAAGGACGCAATGGAAGATCCTAAAAAAGAAAAATGGCAAGAGGCCATGAACCAAGAAATAGGATTGATGAATTCCAATTCTGTCTGGGAACTTGTAGACCCACCTGAAGATGTTAGGCCCATTGGGTGCAAATGGATCTTCAAGAAGAAAATAGGTGTTGGTGGGAAAGTAGAGACTTTCAAGGCAAGGCTTGTAGCCAAAGGTTACACACAAAGAGAGGGTGTCGAATATAAAGAGACATTTTCTCCTATTTCCATGCTAAAATCCATACGCAATCTCTTATCCATAGCTTACGCTTATGATTATGAGATATGGCAGATGGATGTTAAGACAGCTTTCCTAAATGGCTATCTTGATGAGAGTATCTATATGGTACAACCATAAGGGTTCGTGAAGAAAGGGGAAGATCATTAGATGTGCAAGTTGCTAAAATCCATTTATGAATTGAAAGGAATGCATATAGAAAGGAAATATCATCTGGTAAGAGATATTGTACACTGAGGTAATGTGACAGTTATGAAGACAGCGTCGACACGAAACCTGGTAGACTCGTTTGCCAAGACACTTCCTATAGAGTCTTTTATGAATCATGTACGCAAGATTGGATTGAGAGAGATGCCTCACTTGCTTTTAGGGAAAGTGGGAGATCATTAGGGTTGGTGCCCTTAAAGCATGTGAAAATATATTTTTATTGATTTAAATAAAAGTACATTTTTATTATATTTGAATATTATAATTATTGTTTAAATAATTTATATAAATATCTGAATACTCCATATTCATTATGAGAATATGATCTTGTATGCGTACGAGAGAATTAAGATCATATATAATGAATAAAATAGTCAGCAACATATTAAACTACAGAATCTTTAATGAATGGTTGCTAGTATGATTTACTATGCATATAGGATGCGAGTAATCTAGATTCAGATTACTGATGTGGATAGACATATTGATAAATGTACTTTATATAATAGTGATTATATATGAAAAGATCGAGGTGGTTATGAGTATTATGTCACCTTCATTGATGACTACTGAAGATACAGTTACGTATACCTGATGCAAAGTAAATTGGAAACTTTTGAAAAGTTCAAAGAATTGTGAGTCAAAGCCAAAAATAAATTAGGCAAAACCCTTAAAATGCTACAATCAAATCGATGTGGGGAATACATTGACAAGGAATTCAAATATTTCTTGATAGAGCGTGGAATTGTTTCACAACTCACTGCACTAGGCACTCCACAACAAAATTGTATTGCAGAAAGGAGGAATAGGACTTTACTAGACATGATGAGATCAATGTTCAGTTACTCATCGTTACCCTTATCATTTTGGGGATATGCTTTACAAACAGCCGCATACATCTTAAACCTAGTTCCATCTAAGTCTGTAGCTTAGACACCCTCAGAATTGTGGACAGGTCGCAAACCTAGTCTTAGGCATGTGCGTATATGAGGATGTACAACACATGTACTAAAAGCTAGGATAGGGAAGTTGGAATCTAGATCTGAAGTATGTTTATTTGTTGGATACCCCAAAGGCACTAAAGGAAGTTACTTCTATAGTCCGACAGAAAAGAAAACATTTGTATCGACAAATGCTACTTTTTTGGAAGAAGACTATATGAAGGACTTCAAACCTCGAAGTAAGGTTGTACTCAAGGAGTTACTTGGTGATAAAATTACACCACAACCGACTTTAGAAGTTGTAACAGAACTGACCATAATTCCAAACCAGGATACTACAGTAGTCTGTCATAGTGGGAGAGTTGTAGGACAACATGTTCGTTATATTGGATTCGGAGAAGCACAAGTTGCAATATTCGATGACAATGTTGATAACTCGTTGATTTTAGCGATGAATGATCCTGATAAGGAACAATAGCTTGAAGCTATGAAACTCAAGATGGAGTCGATGTACTCCACCTTGATGAAAGTCTCTTTATGGTACAACCAAAGGGTTTCATAGAACAAGGCAACGAGCAAAAGGTTTGCACACTGCAAAGGTCCATTTATGGACTTAAGCAAGCATCCTGATCATGGAACATAATATTTGACCAAGCTATTAAATCTTATGGTTTTGATCAAAATGTCGATGAGCCTTGTGTTTACAAGAAAATTGATAAGGACAAAGTGCTCTTTTTAGTTTCTACGTAGATGATATATTACTCAGTGGGAATGATGTGAATAAATTATCTGACGTAAAAGTCTGGCTAGCCAACCAATTCCAAATGAAAGATTTGGGAGAGACAAGCTACGTTCTTGGGATACGATTAATTCGTGATGACAAGAAAAATTTGTTGGCACTGTCTCAAGCATCTTATATAGATAAAATACTTGGGAAGTATGTGATGCATAACTCCAAGAAGGGAAAGCTCCCATCTATTCATGGTGTTCACCTCTCCAAGAACCAATGTCCTAAGACACCCCAAGATGAAGAGGAAATAAGACGGATACCCTATGCCTTCGCAGTAGGAAGCTTAATGTATGCAATGTTATGTATCAGACCTGACATTTGCTATGCTGTGGGTACAGTCAGTAGGTACCAGTCAAATCCAGGATTCGATCACTGGACAGCAGTCAAACACATTCTCAAGTATCTTAGGAGAATGAAAGACTATATGCTAGTATATTCCGGAGAGAATTTGATTATAATCGGATATACAGATTCTGACTTCCAATCCGACAAAGATTCTGGGAAATATACATCTGGATTTTTTTTGACACTTGGGGGTGGAGCAATTATATGGAGGAGTATAAAGCAAGCTTGCATTGCTGACTCCACCATGGAAGCAGAATACGTTGCTACAAGTAAAGCAACAAAGGAGATTGTAAGGCTTAGGAAGTTTTTGGATGATCTCGAAATTGTTCCAAATGTGGATAAACCAATCATAATCTACTGTGACAACAGCGGAGCAGTTGCAACCTCAAAAGAACAAAGAAGCCATAAGAGAGCCAAGCATATAGAGCGTAAGTTGTTTTTGGGAAAACTTATACATGATCTTAATTATTTTCATGTAAATCATATATTAAACACATTAATATAAGACAACCTAGAGCATGTTTCTATAATTGAAATTAAACAGAAATAATGATAAGAACACTTACATTATACGCAGCGGAATGAATAAGTCATTCCTTCAATTTCTCTAACCCTTGAATCCTTTCTGTTGCAGAGTATCACCAAGAAACTAAACCGATCTTCAAATTTCTTCACAGTCTTCCAAAGTATCCTTATAATCACCTAGACTATAGTGGGCAATTCTCAACACATGAGATAGATACAAAGAGAAGAACAAGAAAAGAGAATATTGAGTCTTAGAAAAGGATTTATGCTGTAGAGAGAATCTAAAACCCAGAGTAACAAGAATAGATCTTCTGATCTTTAGTCAGATAGTCTTTCAATCATCTCAAAACAAGTGATTCAAAATTATGATTTCAACTCTCACTTAGCATTCCTTTTATAGGCTCAATTAGGTCATTTCTTTTAATTAAAAAATCAATAAAATAATAGATAATATCAGCCAAAATGTCGAAATTCTTATGGGCTTTAGGTCCGTGAAATTTCTCATTTAATTATAAGCCCATTGGACTTAAAATCAAGGCATGTATTATTTTCTATTGATAAATTGATTAAATAATTATTTAAATCATTTATCAAATTAATTATTTATAATTTGAACCTTGATTTAAACTTATTTACTAATTTAGACACCAATATGTCTTATTAATAAATCTTCCCTAAAATCTCTTTTCTTCTCTAAATTGTATAACTCTGTGAAACTATCCAAAATTGACCTGGTCAACTTTGATAATTCTAATTGATAATTAAATCAATTAATTGAGACTATCTAGATGATTTTATCCAAGGTACAGTGGGGACCATGGACCTATGAAATCAAGCTCCAATAAGTTATCATAAATTTAACAAATAAATTTACTAACTTATTAATTCCTCGTGACTCCACTAAAGACTCAGAATTGTACTCTTGAATTCATAGAACGCTCTATAACAAATATAGATACGTTATTAATTATCCATTGTTACAACCATAATTGTCACTCAATCCTCTATAGACGGTCTACAATGAGATGGGACTAAAATATCATTTTACCCCTCATTGTATTTTATCCTTAAAACACTTAGTTCCATGTAAATGATATTTCAGTAAACTAATATTAATTACTGAAATGAGATCTCTATCATTTAGCACCTTGAACCAAACTAAAAGGAAACCATCGTTTTACTTCTTCAAAAACTATAAATGTTCATATCTATGATTAACACTCCCACTCAATTATACTACTGAGTTCCCAAGATGTAAGTATGGGCTAGTTTGTAGGGTAAGCTGGTAACGAACAAGTCAAAGAACTCAAATAATACAATCAGTTAGAATACTAACCACTTAGAATTGAGATTGAATTGACCTATGGTCAACGATATGATATGACTAGAATAGATAATAACGGTATGTTAACTTATCCTATCTATTGTCAATATCGGTCCAGTCCTATGTAACAAATACATCTGATCTTATCTACTTTGCTAATGTTCTGGAAAGAACATAACATTGCGATGTGTAAGTAGATCATATCATAGATTGTCAAGTCAGTGTAAATCTTGTACACTGACTAATCTTAGGACTAACTTTGTAGAGTCCAAGAACTTTACTTAGCAAGTTAGATAGTAGTATAATAGTAATAGTAGTAGTATTTTTATGACTGTGGATTTTGGTTCAGACCGGGATTTAATTGGACACTCATAGTAAGACTTGTAGATTTTTTAAGTTTAACCTATAGTTTAATAATATTAATTTTAACCTAAGGTTTGATTAATATGACTGATATTGATGATGATATTTATTATATTATAAGGTTTAGATAGACCCAATAAGATAGTAACACTTGTCATGTGTAGGTTTAATGATAATTAAGTATTTTTGAGGAATAAGTTTATTAAGATTAATATTTGAATATCCTAGGGTTTGTCGGCAGCTTTGAAATCGTTAGAGGACTTAGTCAAGGTTGTTTACTCAATTCAAATTAGGCTAAAAATGTGCAATTTCGTGTTTAAATATTCAGTGTATGTCGATATATCGCAGTTATAGGGGGCGATATATCGCAGTAAGGAGATACGAAAAACACGTAACTTCGCTTGATCACCTCGATGAACCTTGGGCATACTGGCCCAGGCGATATATCGCCTACAAGGGGAAATATATCGGCTCCTTTGGTATATTTTTGAATGTTTTTTAAAACGTTCTCATTTTAATCTTTAACTTCTTGATAAGTCCAGCATCTTTCTAACCGAGTCTTCAGCCTCTGCTGAATGATAATCCAAATATTTTTCACTTAAAAAGCCATTATTTTATTCAAGTTAAATGAAGATCTTTTCATTCTTGAACTCTATAAATAGGACCTAGTACCCAGCCATTTATTCATTCATCAAGCTAAGTTCAGAGGTTGCAAGCTGCTAGGTTATTTTTTGAGTGCTTAAAACACTTAGGTTGGGGATTATAAGCTTAATCATTATAAGCTTACCAAACACTTGGGAAGTAAGGTTTATAGAACATTCCAGTTCAAGGTTTAGATCGGTCATAGAAGCATTCAAGGTATTCCAAACTCTAGTTCATTTTGGTATTGTTTTCCTTAAGTTCTTATAGTTTTCTACTCAGCACCCTAACTTTATTCTTTATTCTTGGATAGGAAATCTAAGATCTTGAACATAAGGTTTTTGGTAAGTATATTCTTGATGGTATAGTTCTTCCATTCTTTTCATTCCTCTTTCTTCAGTATACTCACCCTTTCATTTATGGTTTTTAGGAGTGTCCCAAGGTCCCAAACCTGTTCACATATCCCGGTACTTTTGGTAAGGAAAATAGGATAGGATATTATATGCTATGTGTTATCTTATGATTTATATGTTATGTTAACTTATGATTTATGTGTTATGTTATGTATGTTGTTGAATTGGGCATATGACCTGTGTAACTAACAAGCCCCAATAAATTTATGGTCATATGACTTGCTTAGCTAGCAAGCCCCACAAATCTAATGGGCATATGACTTGTTTAGTTTACGGGCCCCAAGTAATAATGGCCATTATAGTATGTGTGACATATGTTTTATTATATGTTACGTTATGAATTTTATGTATATGATTTATGTGTTAGATTTTCCTTGCTGGGCATTAGGCTCACTCCTTTATGTTTATATGTGTAGGAAAATAGCTTTGGTGGCGGGAAAGGTTCTTGGAAGCTTGGGGATGTGTATTGAGGCGGGATGGAATTGATGGACCGAGCGTTCGATTCGAGGATGAAGTCTCTTTAATTATGGTTTTCTATGTATTTTTCCGCAATTGGTTGTAATAAGTTTTAATTAAGTTTTCATTATGTCAAAGTTATGTTTTGTTTCAAACAATGGGATCCCAATGTCCTACTTATAAATTTTATATAGTTTTAAACCTTTACCTTACAGTTTTGAAATAAAGATATGTTATTTCAAATGTATGTTTTCGTAAGATTAGTATAGAAATTAGTAATGGTCCAAAGTCTAGAGTAGTTGGGTCATTACAAACTTATTTTGAACATATAATCATATTTATATTCCACTGTGATTACGTCACTATAAATACGATTTGCAAGATGCTCGGGATTTAATAGAATTTTATATTAAACAAATAATCATGAAAAATAAAATATGTGAGCAAAGTGATTGACCAAGTCAAAAATTGATTTCTATTCTATTATTGACAATAAAATGAGATTACAAAGAAATTGAGTTTTAATTAAGGCATAAAACCCCCCAAAAAACTCCCACTTGCACTAATTAAAACTAATGTCGTAATTCTACTAACCCTATTTCCTTGATATGCTTATCAAATGTAGCTTCTAGTAGTGTCTTTGTATGCGAATCTGCAAGATTGTCTTCGGATGCAATCTTCATAACCTTCACATCTCCTTTGGCCACATATTCTGGAATTATGTGCTACTTCCTTTCTATATATTTACTCCTCTTGTGACTTCGAGGTTCTTTCGAATTGGCTATCGCTCCTGTGTTGCCACAAAACAACACAAGTGGTTTATCTATATCTGGAATAACATCAAGATCTGAATAAAACTTCTTTAGCCAGACTATTTCCTTAGTTGCTTCAGACGCAGCTATGTACTCAGCCTCCATGGTGGAATATGAGATCACAAACTGTTTTACACTTCTCCATATCACAACTCCACCCCCAAGAGTAAACACCATTACAGAAGTAGACTTTTTGTCATAGACATCAGTCTGAAAATCTGAATTGGTGTAGCCTACAGGGTTCAGAACTCCACCGTTGTAGACTAACATATAATCCCTAGTCCGCCTTAAATACTTCAGAATATGCTTAACTGCTATCCAATTTTTCGGTCCTGGGTTTGACTGATACGTGCTCACTACTCCCACTGCATAGCAGATATCTGGTCTATTACACAACATAGCATACATCAGACTTCCAACTACAGATGCGTAAGGAACTTTCTCATTGTATCTTCATCTTCAGGAGTCTAGGGAGACTGCTTCTTTGAAAGATGAATTCCATGGGGGGACGGTAGATGTCCTTTCTTGGAATTTTTCATTGACAAACGTTCAAGCACTTTATCAATGTAAGTTTCTTGAGATAGAGCTAAGAGTCTGTAGTTTCTATCCCTAATGATCTGGGTACCTAGAACAAAACTTGCTTCACCCAAATCCTTCATCTAGAATTGAGTGTTCAGCCAATTCTTCACATCTGAAAATTTCTTAACATTGTTTCCAATGAGTATGATATCATCTACATAAAGAACCAGGAATACCACTATTTGATTTTCCTTCAGTTGGTAAACACAAGGCTCATAAATATTTTTTCCAAAGCCATAGGTTTTGATTATTTCATCAAACCTAAGGTTCCAAGAATGAGAAGCTTGTTTAAGTCCATAAATGGACCTATTCAACTTGAAATTTTTTCCTTCTTGTTCAGCTACTTTAAATCCTTCTCAATGATCCATATAAATGACTTCAACAAGCTTCCCTTTAACAAAAGCTGTCTTGACGTCCATTTGCCAGATCTCATAGTCGAGAGCGGCTGCTATAGATAGGAGGATGCGAATGGACTTGAGCATGGCTACCAGACTAAAAGTTTCCTCATATTCCACACCTTTTCTTTGGGTATAACTCTTTCCCACTAATTGAGCTTTATAAGTTTCGATATTTCCATCAACACCTCATTTCTTCTTGTAGATCCATTTGCACCCAATGGACCTAAAGTCACTAGGTGCTTCCGCAAGATCCCAAACAGAATTTGAGTACATGGAATCCATTTCCTGTTTCATGGCTTTGAGTCATAGTTCCTTTTCAAGGCTAGCCATTGCCTGTTTGAAAGAGAAAAGATCATCATCACCTATGTCACCGACAACTATATTGGTTTCACCATTCAAACCATAGCGTACTAGGTTCCTAGAAACCCTCCCACTACAACGAGGCTCTGTGACTATTTGCTCAGGAACAGTGGTATTTTCTTCATTTAAATCAACTTGCATCGGTTGGACATGAAGAGTGGGAATTTCATCATCAACTAGTGTTGATGACAATGGAACATTAGTTAGAGTCAATTCTTCAACCATCTCCTCTAAAACTACTGTGCTGCACGGTTTGAAGTTTTGGACATAGTCATTTTCCAGAAATGTAGCATTCGTAGAAGTAACCACTTTCTTTTCTGAATGACTATAGAAAATTTAACCCCGAGTTCCTTTAGGATAGCCAACAAACATGCAAACTTCGGTTCGAGGTTCTAGCTTTCCTTCCTTTTCCCCGGGACATGGGCGGGACACCCCCAGATTCTAAAATGACATAAGCTAGGTTCACGACCATTCCAGCATTCTAAAGGTGTTTTGGGGATTGATTTTGACGGTACGACATTTAGAATGTCGTTTTCAGTTTTAATTGCATGTCCCCAAAATGAAGTTGGCAGAATTGAGTAACTAAGCATGCATCTAACCATTTCCAATAAAGTTCTGTTCTGGCGTTCTGCTACACAATTTTGTTGCAGTGTACTGAGGATAGTAAGTTGTGATAAAATCCCAAGTTCAGTTAAATTATCTTGGAACTGCATATCAAAATATTCTCCACCCCTATCGGATCGCAAGATCTTTAACATTTTACCTAATTGGTTATGAGCCATAGCTAGAAATTCCTGAAACTTTGAAAATGTTTCTGATTTCCTATGCATTAGGTAGATATATGATTAGATAGAGTAATCGTCAATGAAAGTGACGAAATACTCAAAACCACCCATGGCTTGTACATTCAAAGGTCCACAAACATCTAAATGAACAAGTCCAAGTGGTTCTTTGGCCCTTTCACCCTTTGTAGAGAATGGATGCTTGGTCAGTTTGCCTTCTAGACAAGATTCACAGACAGGTAATTAACCTAAGGTGAGTTCCCTCAAAGGCCCGTCCTTTGTAATTCATTGAATTCTATCATAACCAATGTGACCTAGTCTCAAATTCCATAAATATGTCATGTTATCGTTATCTGTTTTTTGACGTTTATTAGTCCTAGGTTTAGCTACTTTGAATAAATCATTGTTAAGAGCGGGGGGTTCGTTAGGTCGCAGAATATAAAGCTCATTTTCCAAACATGCAATACACAATTGTGATCCATTGAAAAAAAAATAGATATATTAAAACTTGTGAAGGTCATAACAAATTATTCTAATTGGAACATGGAAATTGAAATTAAATTTCTACTTAAACCCGGAATAAAAAATACATCTTTCAAAATTAAATATTTATTTATGAACTTCAGGTGAGCTCTTCCTCTAGCTTGGATTGTAACGAATGCTCCATTCCTAACTTTAGGCTTTAAGCCGCCTTCATCCACTTCCTCCCACGATTCAAGAAGTTGTAAAGAGTTACAAACACGGTTAGTAGATCCAGAATCAATAATCCAAACGAATTTATCATTCTCTAAAACACATGTTTCTAAGATAAATGAACTATGATCATTACCTTTGTTTTTCACTGCTAGAAACTTGAGGCAATCTTGTTTCCAATGTGCATTCTCATTGTAGTGAAACCACTTATCTTTACCATTCATGTTCTTCTTTTTCTTCCCCTTAGGTGTCTGTGTACTAGGATGTGCAATCGTCTTTGCAGCCTTTGCAGGCATGGGGTTGTTGTTTTGTCCATCTTTCCTCTTGTTTCCAGCTTTCGAAGACAAAGCTTGGTTAGCTTCAGCCTTAGTTGGATCAGCAGCAGCAACAATAGTCTTCTTTTCTCCTCCCTTGCTTGGTCCACCCATGATAGACTCTAAAGTATGAAGCTTGTTCATGAGCTGCGTCAGACCATAGTTGAGTTTATTCATCACATAGTTGGTGGTGAACGACAGGAAAGCTGGAGAGAGACTGTTGAGGATTAAGCCGACTTAAGTCTCCTCATCTATAATTGTTCCATGAAGTTCAGCTTCCTGAAAGTAGTTGATCATCTTGATCAGGTGATTACGAACGCACTGAGCGGTGCAATCTGAGCATTGGCATATTTCTAGGTGGCCTCAAAATGAGTCTATACAAACTTTGCACCGAACATGTCTTGGAGCTGATCCATGATTTCGTAGGCCGTCTCGACATTCTCCATCTTTGTCTTGAGAGTTTCAACCATACTAGTCAACATGTAGTACCGTGCCTTGTTATTAGTCGCTTGCCAATGCTCATATTTTTCTCTTATAGACTTGGTAGCTCCTTCAGCTGGAACTTCCGGGGATTCCTCAGTCATGATGAACTTGGAGTTGTCACCAATCAACACTATGTTGATGTTCTGCTTCCACTTAAGGAAGTTTTCTCCAGTGAGTTTTTCCTTCGAAAGTTGAGAAAGGATGGGAGTAGACACAGCCATGTTTAAAACTACATATTATCAATAAAATAGAAATCAATCACATTTGCTCAATAAAACTTCTATTCACTCTAATTTCAAGAAATAGCACAACATATACCACAAATATGTAAGATATGGAAAAAAAATACCAAAACAAGCATATCTCTATTTCTTTAGGATTTTAACTATTCTATGATATCGTCGTCTCGGTTGGCGAGAGTCAAAAAAATAGCATTAGTTAAATAGAGTTGTAAACTCATTTAATAATGGACACTATTATTAACAACCTACTATTCGATCAAAATAAGAAAACAAAATCTCTTATTTTATGAGCTAGACCCACAGTTTCGATAATCAATAGATTTAGTCCTAGTAGTCACGATAGGGGTGAGTCTAGTAGAATTTGACCTATAATTATCCATCTTCTGAAATCTAACATTGTCAAAATAACTAATGCACACCTTCCGTAAGGGGACGAATCAAAACGTCTTGAGGCCCCATTATGCTACTGACCTTGTTAAACCAACGATGGAGATCGGATGACTGGTTCATTATAAATTTTTAAAATACGCTCATTATAAATTTAAAAAATAGTATTTTTTATTATTAATTTTTGAAAATTAATGACTGGTTCGCCAAAGTTAATTTAAATCCCATTTATTAAAAAAAAATTATTAATTGGCTTGAAAAACGTGATATTTTTAAAAATTTGACTAGTTATAAATTTTTAAAACAAATACCACCTTCTGTTTTTAAAAAAAATATATCTTAGACACTTAAGCGAATTCAAATATCTAGTCAACAAATTTTTAAATTTCAAATTATTTAAATATTAAAATATATAGAATA
Organism: Humulus lupulus; assembly: GCF_963169125.1. Taxonomy (NCBI): domain Eukaryota; kingdom Viridiplantae; phylum Streptophyta; class Magnoliopsida; order Rosales; family Cannabaceae; genus Humulus; species Humulus lupulus. The sequence continues at coordinate 91,560,418 of NC_084795.1, forward strand.
ATCAGATATTATTATTTTCAAATAAAAGATCTAAAAAAATATCAAATATTTAAAAAATATCTGTAATATCTAATAACTTAATTCTAATATTTTAATATATTAAAATATTTAAAATTTATTAGTTAACCTATTTTTAAATTTGAATTTTAATATTTGTAGAAAATATCCATTTTTTTAAAAGATCAAGCAACAAAAATATCGTATTTAAAAAAATGATATTTTTAAATAATAGAAAAAATATGATAATTTTATATTAACCCATTAAAAAAATACATTCAAAATTCAAATTTTGTTGACCCTCATTTTGGTCAACGACGCGGAGTCAAATAAACGACAGGAGATTAGTACGATGCTTGAGAAAACAATCTAATGGAAAGTAAAGGACACAAAGAATTATAATGGTTCGGCCCCAGTGATTGGTAATGACCTACGTCCACTTGATACTATTATTGATATTGAGCTTCAAAGGTGTGATCAAAGAACTAGGGTTCCTGAGTTTCACAGACCTTAGAAGGAGAAGACAATACAAACGATGGATAATAGTAATGAAATTCGAAAAAGGATCAAAGATCCCCCCTTGAGCTATTTCTTGTATATTTATAGGCTCAAGGAGGGTTACAGGAGTCAATTAATCATATCTTTCCTCAATAAACAGATCTTCAGGTTATAATGAAGAGATATTCTCGGATATCATTACAACTGTACATATTTATTCATATATACACGGAGTATACGACCAGTCTGGTCGTATATAAAACATGCCTCCGCATATGGAAGTATCTATGGTCGATAGACGAGCAGCATCTCTACCATGTGTCGGCCACGTGTCAAAAATTCTTGCCACGTCATCAACAGTTGTTTTTTGGATAAACATTTTCCCCCAAGTTTATTTATTGTGACAGTCAGAATCCCGTGATCCGTAAGGGAAAAGACCGGGTAAGCTGTGCAATCCCACACCGCCTGGGGAAGGTCAAGTGTGATGATTCTAAGACTGTGTAGGTATGGGACTACACAGTTGAAGAGGCTTAAATGGATTGATGGGTACTACCTATATCAACAAGATGCATATTCTCTTTTCGGTAGCCCATCACTTGAGAACTCCAAAGTTAAGCGTGCTTGACCTGGGGTAATCTAGGGATGGGTGACCTCCTGGGAAGTTTTCCTAGGAAGCATGTGAGTGAGGACAAAGCATGCTGAAAATACTCGTGTTGGTTTGTAGAGCCAGTCGTCATTCCAGAAAGCAGCCATAGTGACGTGGGGCGTCACAAATGGTATCAGAGCCTTGACCCAGCCGGAAGTGTGGCCGACGGGGACGTCGGGCCCGTAAGGGGGGGTGATTGTGACAGTCAAAATCCCGTGATCCGTAAGGGGAAAGACCGGGTAAGCTGTGCAATCCCACACCGCCTGGGGAAGGTCAAGTATGATGATTCTAAGACTGTGTAGCATGCTGAAAAGACTCGTGTTGGTTTGTAGGGCCAGTTGTCATTCTAGAAAGCAGCCATAGTGACGTGGGGTGTCACAAATGGTATCAGAGCCTTGACCCAGCCGGAAGTGTGGCCGATGGGGACGTCGGGCCCGTAAGGGGGGTGATTGTGACAGTCAGAATCCCGTGATCCATAAGGGGAAAGACCGGGTAAGCTGTGCAATCCCACACCGCCTGGGGAAGGTCAAGTGTGATGATTCTAAGACTGTGTAGGTATGGGACTACAAAGTTGAAGAGGGCTTAAATGGATTGATGGGTACTACCTATATCAACAAGATGCATCTTCTTTTCGATAGCCCATCACTTGAGAACTCCAATGTTAAGCGTGCTTGACCTTGGATAATCTAGGGATAGGTGACCTCCTGGGAAGTTTTCCTATGAAGCATGTGAGTGAGGACAAAGAATGCTGAAAAGACTCATGTTGGTTTGTAGGGCCAGTCGTCATTCCAGAAAGCAGCCATAGTGATGTGGGGCGTCACAATTTTCTTGCCAAGAACCTTCAAGAACTCCATTTCAGAGCTCAAAAATTTCGAAGATCTTTCGTTGCTGTTCTAAGGATCCTCTGTTCGCATGTCCAAAGTCACTTCGTTTCAGAACCTCCAACCTTCATCTAGGTAAATTTCTTCAACTTTCAAGCTCTTTGACATGCCATGCATACTACTGTACGCCTGTTTTGAGTTCTGAAATTTTTTGTGTTCTTGGGTAGAAATGCATGAGGATTGTGGGAATACTGATTGATGCTTGGTAGGGTAGTGTAGTTTTGATCTGTAGGAGTTAGGAGCCAGTTTGATAGTCAAGATCGTAAGTTTAGGGCGTAAAATCAAAGTAAAAATTTGATTTTTAGGCTAGCTGAAAAACTGGGTTTTTCCCGCCCCTTCGGAGTCGAAAAAGCTTTTTTCCAAAAACTTTTTATTTCTGCTTTTTGATCTGCTTTCCAAACTGCTCGCATAGAACTTAGTGTTTCTGTTAGAATGCTGCTGGTTGTAGATGCGAGCAACGTTATTACAACTTTCAACATAAGCTCCCAGGCTGTGCGTCTTATCTCCTCCTTTCTCTATTCTCAGTTTACATGCAAGATCTGTGGGGAGGAGAAAGACCTATAGACGACGACCTATTGGCTCAACTGCTCGAGGACGAAGAGCAACCATCATCACTGATACCTGACATCCCATTTTCTCGTGTCACTCCAAACACTTCACCTGTCCTTACTCAAAGTATGGCTCGTGCTAAAACCAAAGCTCAGAAAAAGAAAACCCTCACTCCTTCACATCAGTCTGCTCCTCGGGCTGAAACTCCCTCGACCAGTGGTCGATCTGAAAATTCTCCTGACCCCAACATCCAAAGACACGCTCGACCCCGACATGCCATTCAGCCAGATGTTGAGTGGCATTTAGTTCCTAAGAGCAGAGTAACGATCAGGATGATCGCCAATTATATCAGGAAGTACGATCTCACGGGGGTGACCTTAGTCCGACCTAACCAAGACCAAAGGGCGAACCTGCCCGGAGGTGCCTTCAGCGCCTGGTCGAGGTTTCACATCGAGGCAGGGGCTACCTTGCCTCTTCACTCATTTTTCCAAGGGGTGGCAAACTATTTTGGAGTTGCCCCTTTTAAAATAACCCCAAACGGATATAGGATGCTCGCTGCACTCTATATCCTGTACAACCACAATAAATGACCCGTGCCAACTCCTCATGAGGTCAACTACTTGTTCGACCTCAAGTCTAACCACAACCAAGAAGGTACGGGGTTTTTTCACTTCTGTCATCAGAAAACCGAATGCACCTTCCTGACTGACACCACCCATATATCAAATGTGGGGAGGTACTACCAGGAGTACTTCCTCACAACTGACGTGACCGCGGACAACCTGGCCTTCGCTCAAGGAGATAAAACTTTCATACCACTGGCTGTTGATATTTATTTAGTGTTCTTCTCCACCATCTCTTAAAATTTTAATGCCTTCCAGGCCCATGGCTGTTACCAGACCAACCTCCAGATATGGAGTTGAGGTCAGCCCTCTTGGCCAGCATGACTGGCGTAGAAAAAAGTGTCAAACATCTGGTCACAGAGGCAAATCTTAGGCTGGTTAGCCTCTTGGCCTCTCATCAGGACACGAGGGAGTCGACTGCAGGGAGTGCCACAGCCAAGGAGGAACCTGAGCAGCAACCACCAGTGTCGCCTCCACGAAGGAGATCAACCGGGGTCACGATCAGGGAACCTGCTGGCACACCTCCAGCAGAGAGGCCCTCTGTCCCCCTTGGGAAGGGGAAAAAGAAGGCCACCGAGCCTGTCGAACACTCGGAAGAGTCTTCAGACGAGAATGGTACAGTTATTTCACTTTTAGATAGCTTGCCAATTCCCTGTCATCTATTCGACGGGGACGACAATTTTAAATATGCTCCAAATTTAGGTCTAGACTTCTTCATGTTAGAGAGTGAGTATAAGACTAGTAGAGTCTATAGTATAGCGACCAGTAATAATAGCTAGGGTATTTGACTTTGCAATCATTCTTTATTTCTTTTCCTGATGTTATATACTTAGTCATTTATTCTATCTCACTGTTCAACATTTTGCTTCTTTTCCAGACATGGACTCCGTGAACGTGTTCGACATTTATAGCACCCCCGAGGCTGCCGCGGCTCCCCCGAGAAAAATGAAGGCAAGCAAGAGGCACCATGGGGAAAGTAGCAAAGCGCCTCAGGCTAAGAAGGCTCGCAATGCTGGCCCCCCGGAGGACGGGCCCTCAGCCAATGCAACTCCACCCTCTCATCGCGAGCAGCACACTCGCCTGCTCCAGCCGGATCGACTCCACCTCCAGCGGCCTCAACCGACCAGACTCAGCAGGCCGGTCCTGCTTCGACTGGGGGTGATATAACTATTCGCATCTTTAAGTCGGTTAAGGACAGGGTCGTGAAGATTGCAAAGCACGACCGCTGTTGAGAGGCAATGGTCGCGACCGAAGCGATGGACGTCAACCTGATCTTAAACTGTGCCTTGAACGAGTTTACCAGTGTAAGTCATATTTTTTTGCGGAGACAACTCTTCTATGCTTTACAGTTAGCCTAAATTATGTTCTGACCGCAGGCAATGTTGACCTTTACTGCTGGCCGCCTCCGTTCAGGTGCTGTTTCTGAGGAGGCCAAATCTTTGGAGCAAAGGCATGTTGATGAACTTAAAGTTGCCGAAGAAAATTATGCTGGACAACTTGTCATGGTGCTCGAGGAGAAGAATAAGCTGGCGGAGGAGTTGAAGGAGAAGCAAAAGTCTCTGGACAAGGCCATTGGTCAGAGGGACCAATACAAGGAGTTTAACCACTTCAATTTCCGCGCGGCCAAACGACTCGAGGAGGAACTGGTTGAGAGTAGACAGGAGAATACTACCCTGGAGGGCCGAATCGAGGAGCTCGAGAAAGCCAATGCTAGCAACTTGAAAAGGTATAAGAATGCCACTCTCCGATGCTTCTATGATTTCTGGAAGCACAACCAGGGTGCCGACTTCAATTACCTTCCTGAGAATGCAAGAAACGCCGAGCGAGCTCGTTGTGTCGCTCGACTGGCAGAGGAAGAAAGGGCGAGGATTCCTACTTCCCCTGAGATCTCGCTGGCCGCTGGGATGGATGGGGCAGATAATGAGGCTGTAGACGTCATTGATCAAGGTCCTCCTCAAGATCCCCCGGCTTCTCAAGATCCTCAGGCTCCCTGAGCTTATTCTATTTATATTTTATCTTTTTAACTACACGACCTATGGGTCGTGATGTCAAGACAATATATATTTTATTGTTGCATGGGCGGCTTTTACTTTTATTTGAACAATTACATCCGAGCAGCGACTGCTCGCGGTGTAAAAGGATACATTTTTACATTATAATATATTTGTATATTATTATAACATATGTTCGCATGACTGAACTTAGCATAGCACTTTGGTTTGATTTAACAAAATAACAAAATTTTGAAAAATACTCTAAGTGCCCTAGCATGCTTTCACTTATTTTGCTCATGTGTTTACATACCTTTTAACGATATGCTTTGCTTACTTGTACCTTATATGCCCCCCAAGTGATCGAGGAGCTTTAGGTCCTTGGTCACTTACCTTGACCAGAACCTGTTCGAACATTACTACTCGTAGCAATATGATTAGCATTATAATACAGCAAAACAACACACGTAATGAGCAAATACTTGTAATAAATACAATAGTTGGCAAGAAATGACTGGTTGGGCATAGTCCCTTCTATTTCTCATAATAAATGGACTAAACATGTCTGTACGAGTGATCAATAAGATCTTACACTTTTTCAAAACTTGTAAAAAGTCAAATTAATACAAGCCAATTCTTTAAGAAGAATTGTTTATTGGTAATACTTGCGCAGGTGTTCTCCATTCCAATAGCAAGGAACGAGATCTCCGTTCAAGCGTGCAAGTTTATAAGTGCTTGGGTGAAGGACCTCATCAATTTGGTATGGACCTTCCCAATTAGGCCTAAGTACTCCAACAGCTTGGTCGCGGGTGTTTAGAAAAACTCTTCGGAGTACAAGGTCTCCAACACTGAATTTTCTTTCTTGCACTTTAGAGTTGAAATACCGGGCGACCTTTTGCTGGTACGCAGCTACTCGGAGCTGAGCTTGTTCATGCTTCTCATCAATTGAGTCCAGGGATTCCATCAATAGCTGGCTGTTAGAGTCTTGGTCGTATGTTAATCTGCGGTGCGAGGGTGGATCTAACTCGATCGGCAACATAGCTTCATACCCGTACGCCAAGGAAAATGGGGTATGACATGTTGCTGTTCGGTGGGAAGTTCTGTACGACCAAAGAACTTCAAGCAACTTCTTCGGCCATGCTCCCTTAGCTTCTTCAAGTCTTTTCTTCAGGGTATCCTTCAACATTTTGTTAACTGCTTTGACTTGCCCATTCGCTTGGGGATGAGCCGTTTGCAGAAGTTCGTGAATAGAGCACTGTCAAACTGGGTGTCGTTATCCGAGATTATCTTCCTTGGTAATCCATAGTGACAAATGATGTTCTTGACTACAAAGTCAAGCACTTTCTTGGTCGTTATGGTTGCGAGTGGCTCAGCCTCAGCCCATTTGGTGAAGTAGTCGACGGCAACCACTGCATACTTTAAACCACCTTTTCCTGTAGGCAAAGATCCGATTAGATATATCCCCCAAAGTGCGAAGGGCCATGGACTCTACATCTACTTTAATTCGTTGGGAGCTGCTCATTGGATTTTAGAAAATCTCTGACACTTGTCACATCTCCGCACGAACTCCATTGAGTCTTCATTCATGGTTGGCCAGAAATAGCCCTGCCTTAGGATCTTTTTTTTCAGACTTCGCCCCCCAACGTGGTCCCCGCAAAAACCTTCGTGCACCTCTTTCATCAACTCTTTGGCTTTCTCCTTGGTAATACATCTAAGAAGTGGCAGTGAGTATCCCCTTCGGTACAGGATCCCATCGACCAAGATATACCTAGCAACTTGCCGCTGAAGGGTCCTCGCTTTGTTTCTGTCCGCTGGTAGTACGCCGCTTGACAGATACTCTACATACGGTGCCATCCACATATTCGCCATCTGGATTACCAGAGTGGTTTCTGCTGCTTGGATGCTTGGTACTGATAGTCATTCGACTGGCACTATGTTCAGAGTATCAGCATCCTTTGCACTTGCCAACTTTGCCAAAGCGTCCGCATTGGAATTCTATTCGCGAGGTACCTGTTGGAGACTGTATTTTTCGAACTGGGCTAACAGATCCTTTGCTTTGTTTAGGTAGGCAACCATCTTCAAACCTCGTGCCTGATACTCTCCCAAGACTTTATTTACCACCAGTTGCGAATCGCTATAGATGTCAAGCACTTTTATGTTCATCTCCTTGGCTAAATGCAATCCAGCGAGTAATGCTTCATATTCAGCCTCATTGTTAGAAGCAGTGAAGTCAAATCTAATTGCACAGTGAAATTGATGCCCTTTCGGCGTTGTCAATATCACTCCTGCTCCTGTGTGGGATTCGTTAGATGAACCGTCTGTGAACAATTTCCACAAGGGTGCTTGGATTTGACATTCAGGCTCGCTGGGCTCTTCATTCTGCTCGCCACCCGCGAGCTCTGTGAATTCGACAATGAAGTCATTCAAGGCTTGTCCTTTTATCGTTGCTCGCAGCAAGTAAGATATGTCAAACTGCCCGAGTTCGACTGCCCACTTTAGTAATCTTCCTACAGCCTTTGGCTTTTGCAGGACTTGCCGAAGATGCTGGTCGGTCAATACTATAATTGGATGAGCTTGGAAGTAAGGCTGCAGCTTCCTAGAGGCCAAAACTAAACAATAGGCTAACCTTTCGATGGGGGGATACATTAACTCTGCTCCGATCAGCCTTTTTCTTACATAATAGACAGCCTTCTGCACACCCTCTTCTTCTATTACTAGAACAGCACTAGCGGCGTAATCTATGATTGCCAGGTAGATGAACAAAGTCTCTTTATCGACCGGCTTTGACAGGATGGGTGGTTGCGCCATATGCGGTTTTAGCGCTTGAAAGGCCTGTTCGCACTCATCTGTCCATTCAAATTTCTTATTGCCTCTTAGTAGATTGAAAAATGCGACGCACGTGTCTGTCGATTTTGAAATGAATCTACTGAGAGCAGCAATCCTCCTGGTCAGGCTTTGGACATCCTTAATCTTTACTGGTGACTTCATCTCGATCAGGGCTTTTATTTTCTCGGGATTAGCTTCAATTCCTCTCGAGTTAACTATGAATCCCAAGAACTTCCCTAATCCTACTCTGAAGGAACATTTAAGGGGATTTAACTTCATCCGATATTTATTCAGGACGTTGAAGCATTCCTGCAAATCCCTTACATGCCCTTCTGCTTTCTTCGACTTAACCAACATGTTGTCGATGTAAACCTCCATGTTTGTGCCGATCAGCTCCTTGAACATGTGGTTGACAAGTCTTTGGTAAGTCGCACCAGCATTTTTCAAACCGAAGGGCATCACCTTGTAACAGTAGAGCCATGTATCAGTTCGAAAGCTAGTGTGATCCTCATCAGGGGGATGCATACTTATTGGATTATACCCGGAGTATGCATCCATGAATGAGAGGATCTCATGCCCTGCAGTGGCATCGACCAGCTGGTCGATCCTTGGGAGTGGGAAACAATCTTTGGGGCAGGCTTTATTTAGGTCTGTAAAATCCACGCACATACGGCACTTTCCATTCAGCTTGGGCACTAGTACGGGATTAGAGACCCACGATGGATAAAATGCCACCCTGATGAACCCATTCTCCTTCAACTTCTCGACTTCCTCTTTCAACGCCCTTGATCTATCTTTGTCGAGCAGCCTTCTTTTTTGTTGCACTGATGGAAAGCTTTTGTCGATGTTTAGGACATGGTAGATGACTGCAGGATCTATCCTGACCATGTCTTTATGCGACCAGGCGAAGACATCCTGGTTCCTCCTTAAGAACTCCACCAGTGCTTGTTTTGTTGTTGTCTCTAAGTTTTTACCGACTTTCACAACTCTGGTCAGATTTTCCTCATCAAGTTGGACGTCTTCAAGGTCCTCGATAGGTCCCACTTCTTCTTCAAAATCCCCAAAGCGAGGATCTAAGTCCCTATCCTCACTTTGGGCAACACCCTATTTGGTGAGATTATCACTTGAGCAGGCCTGAACATCAGTTTCCATTTGCAACTCCTTTCCGATGGCATCTCTCGATACACCCTTCTTTGCATTAGTGATCAAGGCGTTGTAGCATTCCCTCGCTTCCCTCTGGTTTCCCAACACACATCCTATCCCTACGTCCGTGGGGAATTTCATGGCGAGGTGTCATATGGAGGTGACGGCTTGCAGATCGACCAAAATTGGCCTCCCTAACACAGCGTTGTACACCGAAGGGCAATCAACCACTATAAAAGTAATGGGTAATGTCCTGTTAGCAGGTGCAGTGCCTGCTGTAACTGGGAGTCTAATCGACCCTACTGGGGTGAGCCCTTCTCCGGAAAAACCATAAATGGTTTGGTTGCATGGCTCCAGGTCTTTCACGGACAACTTCATCCTTTCCAGCGAGGACTTGTATAGGATGTTGACCAAACTTCCTGTATCGACCAACACCTTTTTCACCATCATGTTCGCGATCTGCAAGTCCACGACCAGCGGATCGGAGTGTGGGAATCGCACGTGCTGGGCGTCATCGTCAGAGAAGGTGATCAGTTCCCCCTCTGTTTGAACCTTTTTTGGTGCTCGATCCTCAACACTCATCATCTTGATGTCCTGGTCGTGGCGCAGGGTCCGAGCATATCGTTCCCTCACTTTCCCACTATCTCCTGCAAGATGTGGGCCTCCGCAGATGGTGAGTAGGGTACCTGCCACGGGGGCTGGCTGTAAAGGTGGGGAGCGTTGGCGTGCAGGCGCCAACTCGTTGCCACCTTGAGCTTCTCACTGAGAACCTCCCGCGGCTCGTACATATCTTCTTAAATGTCCCTGTCTTATCAGGAACTCAATTTCATCCTTCAGCTGGTTACACTCATTAGTGTCGTGCCCGTAGTCGTTATGAAAACAACAAAACTTTGTTGAATCTCTCTTGGAGATATCTTTTCTTATGGGTGCGGGTCGTTTGTAGGGCACGCTTGAGTTGATCGCCTGGTAGACCTCGGCTCGACTTTCAACAACGGCAGTGTAATTGGTGAATCTCGGATCATACCAATTACCTTTGGGGCGCTTACTCTCGAAGATCGAGGGTTCGTTCCTCGCCCACTTTCCACCATTCTTACCATTGCCATTCCCGTTGCCTTTGCCGTTGCCATTGGGCTTCGACCCATCGGCGGCTTTGGCGGGCTCTTCCTTGGGCCCCATGTCTTTTTCTGGAGATTTTCCTTCATTGGCAATCACGTCTTCGAGCTTGATGTACCAGTCAGCTCGATCTAAAAATTCTTGGGTACTTTTAACCCCATGCTTTCTGAGGCTACTCCAGAGGGGAGAATGGCGCCTAACCTCGACAGTTAGGGCCATCATCTTGCCTTCATCACCCACAGTCTTGGCTACAGCTGCAGCTCGCATGAAGCGCTGAACATATTCCTTTAAGGGCTCCCCCTCTTTCTGGGGTATCTTGACTAGTTGGCTTGCCTCAGTGGGGTGCACATGACCCGCATAGAACTGTCCGTAAAACTCCTTCACGAACATCTCCCAGGAGACTATACTCGCAGGAGGGAACTTAAAGAACCACTCCTGGGCGGCATCAGAAAGTGTCGCTGGGAAGATCCTGCAGCGAGCATCTTCAGAGACTTTCTGAATGTCCATTTGTATCTCAAACTTGTTGACATGAGATACTGGGTCTCCATACCCGTCGAAATTTGGCAGTGTCGGAATCTTGAACTTACTGGGGGTTTCTGCCACAGCAATCCTCTATACGAAATGGGTGCCTCTCCTCCGATCGTACTCAATGTGTGATGTTCGCCCCCCAACCAACTGCTACAAAGCCTGGTTCAGGTCATCGATTTGAGCTTGAACAGCTTCCGGGATTGCTGGGGCCTCTGCTGCCAGGGGAATGTACTCATCGTGCCTTTCTCGGCGATCATTGAGTACATCCCTCAAATCATCGTCTCTTCACCGCTGCTCTCTGGCTCCGAGCTGACTAAAGACGTTATTCTGCCTGGGCTGCCCCCCAGCGTTATGACCTGCTGGTCGGTCTTCTCTAGGTGGGGGGCTCCTGCCTCCATCTCTCTCTTCGTTCCTCCGACCAGCATTTCCTCTGCCAGAGTCGGCTTCATTGTAGCCGTGGCAATCTCTGAACCGTGGCTGGCTATGGTGCGACCGACTATTCCCTCTGTTGCCTTCTTGGGCTGGCATTTCTCGAGCGTTAGGGGGAGGCCTGCGCTGGTCGATGGGTCCCCGTGCATTGTCATGCCATGGGGGGCCCCTGACCACAAAGCCTATCTCTAAGCTCCTCCTGTTGGCTGAAGGATGTTGCCCCCTGCTCGGTGGATGTGGCTCTTCACCCCCTGGGCGTCTAGAGCTGCGGGGATGTTGCCCGGCCCTATTCTACCTTGGGCATGGGGGATTGCCTCGACCAGCCTGAGACGAAGGCTGCGGCTCAGGATTCCTAGGTGGGACATCATCCTGAGGCATAGGTGGCTGCTCCGGCCTCTGAGGGCTTACTGGCTGGAGTGGAGGGCTAGGATTGGGACCCATTTGAGGTGGCCCGTTTGGTGGCTAATTTGGCTGGAAGGTTGGCACAGCCTGATTCCTAGCCAGCTGGATGGCTGCTTCAAGGGCTGCCATGGCATCCCTCTGTCGACGGTCCATCTCCGCCTGCCGCTTGCTCAGCTCCTGGCGGTGGCGCTCTATCTCCCTTTGTTGTGACGCCATTATCTCGGCAGCATTCTCTTGATTGGCCCTCAGATTGGCCAACTCATCTTGCAACACCCTCAGTGTTGCCTTCAAGGACTCTAAATCCAACTCCTCATCAAACTCCAAATGAGGTTCGTCTTCAGCCACATTTGGGGGAGGAGGCTGGGATGGTGCAGCAGCAGCCTGTCCAATCTTCTTGGTAGCTTTTGCCATTAGATTCTTTGTCAAGCTCTCAATGAAAGCACCAGAATGTTGACCCTTGTTTTGGTCAACGACACGAAGTCAAATAAACGACAAGAGATTGGTACGATGCTTGAGAAAACAATCTAATGGAAAGTAAAGGACACAAAGAATTATAGTGGTTCGGCCCCAGTGATGGGTAATGACCTACATCCACTTGATACTATTATTAATATTGAGCTTCAAAGGTGTGATCAAAGAACTAGGGTTCCTGAGTTTCACAGACCTTAGAAGGAGAAGACAATACAAACGATGGATAATAGTAATGAAATTCGGTAAAAAGATCAAAAGATCCCCCCTTGAGCTATCTTGTATATTTATAGGCTCAAGGAGGGTTACAGGAGTCAATTAATCATATCTTTCCTTAATAAATGAATCTCCAGGTTATAATGAAGAGATATTCTCGTATATCATTACAATTGTACAGATTTATTCATATATACACAGAGTATACGACCAGTCTGGTCGTATATAAAACTTGCCTTCGCATATGGAAGTATCTCTGATCGATAGGCGAGCAGCATCTCTGCCATGTGTCGGCCACGTGTCGAAAATTCTTTCCACGTCATCAACAACTATTTTTTGGATAAACAAATTTTAAGAAAAAATTTATCGCAAGCTGCGTCCAGTGAAAAAGTGGTCGCGGCCAGAGCCTGAAAATTTAAGAAAAAATTCATCGAAGGTCGAGGCCAGAGCCCAAAATTTAAGAAAAAAATTATCGCAGGGCGCGGCCAGTGAAAAGGTGGCTGCGGCCAGAGCCCGAAAAAAAAATTCAATAAAATTTTGTGTAAGTTTTTAATCCAAAAACGTTTTCTAAATAATTTTTACCATATTTTATATCAAATAAATCATTTATAAAAATTAATTGCATAGAAAACACAACAAAATAATCCAAATTTCATAATAATCACAAAAGAATCAATATGCTTCATAAAAAACATGAAATCCATCCAATTACTCAACACATCAAATAATTCAATTTTTACCATGTTCATGCATGAAAATAAAGATTACCAAAGGCTCTGGGGCCAGTTGTTGGGAAAACTTATACAGGATCTTAATTATTTTCATATAAATCATATATTAAACAAATTAATATAAGAGAACCTAGACATGTTTCTATAATTGAATTTAAATAGAAATAATGATAAGAACACTTACATTATACATAGCGGAATGAATAAGTCCTTCCTTCAGTTTCTCTATTCCAAAGTATCCTTAGAATCACCTAGACTAGAGTGGGCAATTCTCAACACGTGAGACAGATACAAAGAGAAGAAGAAGAGAATATCAAGGCTTAGAAAAGGACTTATGCTGTAGAGAGAATCTAAAACCTAGAGCATCAAGAATAGATCTTCTGATCTTCAGTCAGATATTTTCTGTCTTCTCAAAACAAGTGATTCAAGATTTTGATTTCAACTTTCACTTAGCATTCCTTTTATAGGATCAATTAGATTATTTATTTTAATTACAAAATCAATAAAAAAATAGATAATATCAGCCATTAGGTCGAAATTCTCATGGGCTTTAGGTCCGTGAATTTTCTGATTTTATTATTAGCTCATTGGACTTAAAATTAAAATCTGTATTATTTTCTATTGATTAATTAATTAAATAATTATTTAAATCATTTATCAAATTAATTATTTATAATTTGAACCTTGATTTAAACTTATTTATTAATTTAGACATTAATTTTTCTTAACTAATAAATTTCCCTTAAAATCTATTGTCTTCTCTAAATTGTATAACTCTGTGAAACTATCTAAAATTGGCACGGTCAACTTTGATAATTAAATCAATTAATTGAGACTATCTAGATGATTTTATCCAAGGCACAGTGGGGACCATGGGCCTATGAAATCAAGCTCCAATAAGTTATCATAAATTTAACAAACAAATTTACTTAATTTATTAATTACTCGTGACTCCACTAAAGACTCAGAATTGCACTCTTGAATTCATAGAATGCTCTATAACAAATATAGATACGTTATTAATTATCCATTGTTACAACCATAATTGACACTCAATCCTCTATAGACGTTCTACAATGAGATGGTACTAAAATACCATTTTACCCTTCATTGTATTTTATCCTTAAAACACTAAGTTACTTGTAAATGATATTTCAGTAATATTAATTGAAATGAGATCTCTATCATTTAGCTCCTTGAACCAAACTAAAAGGAAACCATCGTTTTACTTCTTCATCAGAAGGTATAGATGTTCATATCTATGATTAACACTCCCACTCAATTATACTACCGATTTCCCAAGATGTAAGTATGAGCTAGTCTGTAGGGTAAGCTAGTAACGAACAAGTCAAAGAACTCAAATAATACAATCAGTTAGAATACTAGCCACTTATAATTGAGATTGAATTGACCTATGGTCAACTATAGATATGACTAGAATAGATAATAACGGATTTTACTTATCCTATTTATGCCAATATCGGTCCAGTCCAATGTAACAAATACATCCGATCTTATCTACTTTGCTAATGTTCTGGAAAGAACATAACACTGCGATGTGTAAGTAGATCATATCGTAGATTGGCAAGTCAATGTAAATAATGTACACGGACTAAACTTAGGACTAACTTATTTTGAACATATAATCAGATTTATATTCCACTGTGATAACATCACTATAAATATGATTAGCTATATGCTCGAGATTTAATAGAAGTTTATATTAAACAAATAATCATGAAAAATAAAACATGTGAGCAAAGTTATTGACAAAGTCAAAATTGATTTCTATTCTTTTATTGATAATAAAATAAGATTACAAAGAAATTGGGTTTTAATTAGGGCATAAAACCCCAACATAAGTACCATCTCATAAGAGAGATAGTTCATAGAGAGGATGTAATCGTTGAGAAGATTGAATTAGGAAACAACCATGTTGATCCCTTTACGAAGACGCTGCCTGCTACGAGTTTTGATAGTCATTTCTTAGATTTAGGATTACGCTGTTGGAAAAACAATCAGAGTGCGCAGCGAAAATCAGCGTGGTGGGCCCAATGTATATTATAATACAAAAAAAATCATCTCTCATATAAACAATTTATATGTTCAAGAAAACACCCAGACAGAGACATTAACATAAAATATTATCAATCATGCACCATATATATAAATGGGTTCACTCTTAATGGTTATTGATTTTTTTACCCACGGATGGTTACTTTAATATTAGTCATTGGATCTAGATCCAATGATCCACATTTATAATTGTTAATTAATATTTCTAAAAATAAATTTTGATTTTTTTAAACCTTTAGAAAGGCTACCTGATGACATGGCGGTCATATATTCATTTATTAAAATAATTTAAAAAATCTTATTTAAATTCATTCCAAAATTCCTTCTCAATTCATTCTCCATTCTTGATTCATTCATTGGATATTAAATGTCAATTTAATTTTTGTTTATTTTTTCTTCTCAAATCTACTTGTTTTCGTAGTGCTTCCATTATTGACATTATATGGTTTTCTATTATTAATTTTATGCTTGGTGTTGGTTATATTTTGATCTGCCTCAAATTTTTGAAACACAGTTCGTAGTTGATGTTTTAGGTCAATTTTTCTTGAATTTGAAACTTGGTCTCATCCGTTGATGTGGGTTGATCTCTTTCATTTTTCAACTTGTGATGTGATTCAGCTTTATTACTTTAATACATGTGGTATGGTACTTGGTTTTACTGATAATTTTTGGGAAATGAAACATCAACAAATGAAGTTACTACAAGTATAACATGTTGTATTGTTAACAAAATCGCAACATTAGATATGTAGAAAAATCTCATCAAACTAGGAAGTCTTTTATAAATAGATTAGTCCATAAATCTCTAAAAAAAATTGAGATAGTTAGCAGTTACCATCTTTAGTGATAAACAATGTAATATTATTCTTGGATAATGAATATGATTTACGTGCAATTCGGATTTTTTTTTTCTTCCTTGATTTCTTACTTTAAATAAAAGAAGAATGCTGATATCAACTGAGGAGTTTAGTAAAACATGTATATTTATATGAAATCCTAATTTTTTTTTGTCTTAATGAAACCCTAATTTTTTATTTTGCAAAAGCAAATTAATTTCCAAGGATAGCTTATTTCTTATTGGTTAGAATTATCATTTCTTAATCCTTATTGCCAAAAAAAAATACAATATGAATTTAATGCAAAAAAATATATATTCACTTGTTGGTAACTTGTTATACCAAGTCACCATTGTGCCATGTCAACATGATTATTGGTAACCATCTATGGGTACCATTGAGAAATTGTCCATATATAAATATACACATATTTATATATATCATATACACATATACACAAATATCAAGAACAAAATTTTTTACCTCTTGAAGTCTATCAAGTATCCTTGAGTCTTTTCGTATATATATAGATCTTCCTATCTGTTGACCCTTGTTTTGGTCAACTGACATGGAGTCAAAAAGCTTGATATGGATAGATGTGTTGGAATGAATATAATGACAAAAACAGTAAAGGACACAAGAAATTATAGTGGTCCGGCCCCAAAAACTGGTAATGACCTACATCCACTTAAGCTATTATTGATGTGAGATCTCAAATGGGTGATCAAAGAACTAGAGTTCTCCGAGTTTCACAAACCTGAGAGAGATAAACAGTACAATCGTAATACAATAGCTCTAATTCTTTCGTAAATATGTCATTTTAATTAAGCAAAAGCCAAAAGTGCCTCCCTTGAGCTATCTTTCTCTATTTATAAGCTCAAGGAGGATTACATGAATTTGTTACAAATATTCTCTCCTAATTAATCGGATAATCAGGAATCGTTGGAGATAATCTTAGATTTGATTATGATCTCTACAAGATTATCTTGAAATATCCGGAATGTACGACCATGCTGGTCGTGATAAAAACTCAACTTCCGCGCCTGTAATGTCTTACTGGTCGATACTCTAACAGAACTCTGTCAAGTGTCAGCCACGTGTTCAAAAATCGCCTGCCACATCATCTGTGCCTGTTTTTTGGATAACACTATCCAACGCTTTGAGTACTCAAACCACATTCTTCCAGAGTGTTCTCTACACCTCAAGATGTGTGTGGGCACATAGAGAACAAGGGTTTGTGATTTAGGAATCACAAGTATATCTCAACACATGAAAACTTGGATTATGGTTTGAGAAAGGTTAGAATAAAAGAAGAAGAATATGACAATGTCTTGTCTCACAAAAATTCTTACTAACTTGTATATGTCTATTATTGTTTTATTCTTGTTATTCTATATCATATATAGAGAGATTATGTATTACCTTATTATTCATAATAATGATAGTAATATAGTAATAATATCGTAATGATGATAGGAATTGATTTAGATAAATATCTAACTTACCAAATTTGAAAATATCTATTTTCAAATTATTAATTAATTAAATAAATAAAATAAAAACAACACTGATACAATATCAGTGTACTGCTACACGCATGGCACAGTTCCTTGACTGTGTCATGCGTGAACTGTTGTATTCATTTTTCAGGGATATTGCATTTTTCTTTTATTTATTTATTTATTTAACTAAAATCAATCATTTCACAAAATATTGTATTATCTGTTTAAGGAAAAGATTACAGCCATCTTTCAAATTTTAAATTTTAAATTCCAAATTTAAATTGATGATCATCATTATCATCATCTTTTAAAATTCAATAAATCAAAAACTATTTTTGACTTACCAATTTTATTTTCCTTACTCAAATTCAATTATTAATTTCAAAATTTTATTTATTTATTTATATATATATGAATTTTGAAATTATATATTTAAATTAATAAACATATTTTCAAAAATTTAATAATTAATTCCAAATTAATTATTCAATCTTAATTATCATATAATTGTATACTTAACCGGGAGAATAAAATTCTTCTCAAATTTCCAAATTATAGTTTTATCCTTTTATCAACTCTTACCTTGATATGATGTTGATAGAGCCACCCTGGAGACCTATGGATCTATAATATCAAGCTCCAATAAATATTAGATTATTAATCAAAGCTCTTTGATTTAATAATCATATTTATTAATCTCACGATTACTCCACTATAAATATGAGATTGAACTATTGATAATTATAGACATATATTTACAGAGTACTTTATTAAAGAATAAATTTTATTTTCTCCCATTCAATTCAATTATTTATTTCATTTAAAGCATTTGTCAACTACAATTGCTTTAAGGATACTATTCCCAACAATCTCCCACTTGCCCTAAACCAAAGTGAGGTATCTCTTTCAATGTGTCATTCACATTATCCTGAACGAATCTGTCTAACAAAATCTTTGTAAACAGTTTTGTAAGAAACTGTTTTGATGCTATCTTCAAGATTGTTACATCAATTATGTAAAATTGTCTTGAATTAAATGATACTTCATTTCATGTGTTTTTCCCTTCTTATGATTTCTCAACTCTTCCAGAATAGTTATATCTCCATTGCTTTCGCAATGAGATACCAATAGCTTATTCAACTCTGAAACCCTTTCCAGAATGGCAAAGAACCCAACTAAATCAAATAGCTTATTTAACTGCTCAGTAGCTATTACATTTCAGCTTCTATGGTGGAATATACTATTCTGAAATGTCCAACACATTTCCAAATTAATGTGTTTCCTCCACAGTTATAGAAACTGATTCTTATATCAATCTTTGAAGATTTCAATCTAGTTTAAAATCAGCTCATCCTTTGGGATTTTAGGTCACTGCCTAAATACACAAACATATAATCTCTATTATATTCAAGATACTCAAAGTATTAAGTCCTTATAATTATTCAATGACTCAATCCAAAATTAGATTGACAACTGCTAACTATTCTCATTGTTTAACAAATGTCAATTTGAACATATAACATTCGGTACATTAAACAGTCCATCACTGAGTTGTAGGAATACTGCCTCATGTCCTTTTTTTCTTATAAAAGAATAAATGGACATTATTATTTAGATAATACATCCTCCTGACCAGGAAGGCAAAAAGGCATTTCTTAGACTTTCACAAACTAAAGTATTTAAGCTTCTTATCTATATAAGTCGCTTGAGACAGTGCGAAAAGATTGTTCTTTCAACCTCTAAAGATTTAAATGTATAGAACATATTTGGATTTTCCAAATCTAATATTTAGAAATATTCAACTAACCATTTCTTTACTTTTGATAATTTCTCTACACCATTCCCAATGATCAGAATGTTATCAACATGAAAAATAAAAATCACAATAGAATCTTTGATTAAATCATATTTAAGATCTAATGTCTCATTAAAATCCAAAGGTGGATTCAAGAAGCCTTGGGAACAACTTTACGTTTGTTCTTTTATTTCGAATCATTCTGGCTGAGATCTTCAAACGGTTTTGTCATGTCAGTCATTCAGAAAAGACTACTTAGACATCCATTTTAATAAATCTCATAATCCATGCAAAAAAAGACAATGGATATGAGTATGTAAATAGATTTAAGCTTGGTTACAGTAGAAGGTATTCATTCGAGTAATAAATTTCTTCTTTCTATTTATAGCCTTCGGCTATTAACCTTACTTTGAACAGTCTATACTTTCCTATATTCTCCTCTTCATCTTGAATATCCTGTTACAAACTCAAGTTTAATGAACTTTAGTTGGATGTTCAAGAATCTAGATGTCATAGGAATTCCAAACTCCATTTCTAGATTCATGGTGTTTCAACCATTGTTTATTATTAAAATATTGCATTGCATACAAGTATGTGAATGAAATATAGTTAGATTGTGTTACTGTAATGACCCAACTATTTCTAAGATCATGGACCATCAGAACTACTAAACATAGCTATTACTTTGAAGAACATATACATAAGAAATAATAATAACTTTATTAAAACTTTAACATAATATTGTGAAATTTACAAAGTAAAAATAGAATTTTGGTATGGGTACCCATTATTTAAAAGAAAAACATAAACTTCTATTCAAATTCTTTAAAAAAAATAAATGCGGAAAAATATGATCTAAAAGACTAAAATAAATAACTTCATCCTCGATCGACACGCAGCCCACACATTCCATCCATCCTCAACACACAAGCCAAGCTACCAAGAATCCTTTCGCCTTCCAGATTCATTTTCCTGTATCACACTAAAATAAAGGAATGAGCTTAATGCCCAACAAGGAAAATCTACTAAAAACAAAACATACATTGTAAACATAAGCATAAGACTACATCAAATACTATAAAAAAACATAAGACTATCTAGAACATATATCAAATATCATAAACATACACTATCAAACATATGGCTATTAAAACATATACCATATAGGACTACAATATTAATGGTCATTAACTCATTAACATGGCATGCAATAAACCATATAGGTGGCCTGTCTAATATTTGAGGTAGGTTAGATCACATGGTAGTATATGATAACCCATCTGGGTCCCCTGTCTAATATCTGAGGTAGGCTAAACCATAACTCTAAACCATAAAAATGATAAACACTAGGGCTTGCTAGCTAAGCAACTATGAACCCTAGATAACATAAAAACATAACATAACATATTATAACATAAACTTATCATAACATATTATACATAAACATAACATATAAGCATAACATATCATTCAAACATACAAGATCTATCCTATTTTCCTTACCAACACTGGGATATGAGAACAAGGACGTGATTTGGAACACTCCTAAAACCAACAATACAAATGGTGATTATTTTTAAAGAATAAAGAATGAATGTGGAAACTAAACCATCAAGATAAAACTTACCAAGAAAGATCTTTAAGTTTCAAGAGCCTAATCAAAAACCTGTTGGGGTTTTATGCCCTAATTAAAACTCAAATTCTTTGTAATCTCATTTTATTATCGATAAAAGAATAGAAATCATTTTTTGACTTGGTTAATCACTTTGCTCACATGTTTTATTTTCATGATTATTTGTTTAATATAAACTTCTATTAAATCCCGAGCATATAGCTAATCTTATTTATAGTGACGTAATCACAGTGGAATATAGATATGATTATATGTTCAAAATAAGTTAGTCCTAAAATTAGTCAGTGCACAGGATTTACACTGACTTGCCAATCTACGATATGATCTACTTACACATTACAGTGCTATGTTCTTTCCAGAACATTAGCAAAGTAGATAAGATTGGATGTATGTGTTACATTGGACAGGACCGATATTGACAGTTGATAAGATAAGTAAACATATTATTATTATCTATTCTAGTCATATCATATAGTTGACCATAGGTCAATTCAATCTCAATTCTGAGTGGTTAGTATTCTAACTGATTGTATTATTTGAGTTCTTTGACTTGTTCGTTACCATCTTACCCTACGGACTAGCCCATACTTACATCTTGGGAACTCGGTAGTATAATTGAGTGGGAGTGTTAATCATAGATATGAACATCCATAGCTTCTGATGAAGAAATGAAATGATGGTTTCCTTTTAGTTTGGTTCAAGGTGTTAAATGATAGAGATTGTAATGCCCCGAATTCTCTGATGTATTTAACGGCGTGAACAGTAGGTCGGGAGGGCCGTACTTGCTTAATTATGTTATTAATTGATTAAATGCATGTATATGTTGATTATATTATGATATGATGTGAAATGCATGCATATGTGTCCATATTTCTTTATACAGGGGTGTGATGGTAATTTGACCCATTGTGGGTAAATTGATTATTTATTCACATGTTGGTGATATAATTTGAGACCACATTATAATGTGGGTTTGTTCGAGCTATTTGGCATGAGACGATCAAGGAATGTTTATTAACGGTTTGGTCATAGCAGGCTTAAGCTCGGGGCTCGGGGTGAGTCTCGGGGTGTGTTAATGATTAGAGTGTTACCGGGCATTAAAGGGTAACGGGATGTGAAATATTAGAGTTTGAGAATATTGAGATTAGCGGGAATTGGGAAGCGTTAATTATGATTAACGGTATAGGTGGAAAGTACCAAAGTTGCCCTTGGGTTGGCTTAAGAGACTTTTAAAGACCTAGGGGTATTTTAGTCTTTTGGCTTGGATATATGTTAAGCTTGGAAGGTTGTGGATAAACACAGTAAAAACAGAGTGTAAGCTTCTCCTCTTCCCGTACCTTCATCTTGCTTCTCCTTCCTTGTGAGTTTTGTGAATTTGTTGAAGGTTTGAGCTTGGGAGCTAAGCCTTGGTACTTTGGGAGAGTGTTCCATTGTGGAAGAGCACCATAACTTGAACTTGAGGTAAGTTTTTAGCTCTTAGTTTCCATGTTTGCTCTGTTTTCGTTTTGGGATTTCAGCTTTAGAATTTGATATGGAAAGTGAGGATTAAAGGGAGTTTTCTTGTTGTTTTTTATTGGGGTTTGATAAGGGTGAGCCATGGGTGTTATTTGGGGGTTTAATTGTGTGTTTGGAAGAAGTTTAGAGAGGGTTTGAAGGGTTGGTTTGAGAGGAAAGAGCTCAGGGGAGAAAACTGGTTCGTGTGGCCAACTTAGCCATTCTGGGCTGAGCGCCGCGGCGCAGCAGGGGAGCGCCGCGGCCCTTGAGATCAATTTTGCCAAAAATGTGTTTTTAGCATGGGGATTCAAACCTTAGGCCTCGGGATTAAACCTACTACCCGGTTGAGTGGTGTTTGAGGTCCCGGAGGTTAGGTTTTGGTTTGGGAACCTTTTATTATTCATTTTATTGATGGAATCCCATAATTTGGTTATGACCAGGTAACCGCTAAAGGACCAAAAAGTCGATCGTTCTCAGGGTTGTTCTTTTATTCGTTCTTGCTCGAACCAGAGGTAAGAAAACTGCACCCCAAGTGTGACATGCAGGGATATTCCTGAGGCATGTTGAATGTGAGAATATGGACATGGATGGAATGCAGGATGCTTAGCATATGTTGCTCATTTGTGCATGGCACTGACTTATTAGTCAGGTTTGGCAAGGGTGCTAGTATCAACTGTGAAGCTGTGACTTATTAGTCAGGTTCAGGGGTGGTACTAGGCACTGATCACTTTGAGCTGGCTTATTAGTCAGGACGGCCTTAGCGTGTGTCACGCAAGCCAACAAGTTTTGATCTGATAGATCACCAGCATTGAATGGCTCAGAGAGCATTAATGCCAGACTGACCCCGAGGGTCGATGAATGAAATAAGCGCTTGGAGGCTAGTGGTTTACTCAGCAGCCACTCTCCCATCTGAATTAGTGACTTGCATGGTAGTCACTCAGTGTGGTTACCAGAACCTGTTGAAGGCTAGTGGCTTACCCATCAGCCACTCTTCCATCTGAATTAGTGACTTGCATGGCAGTCACTCAGTGTGGTTTGTCAGAACCTCATGTGGTGTTTACCCATTTGTTTGAAAGCTTTACGCTCAGTGTGATTATAATGATAATCATTTGATAATGTTGTATAAAGTGTTATGTTTTCTTGCTGGGCCTTGGCTCATGGGTGCTATGTGGTGCAGGTAAAGGGAAAGAGAAGCTCACCTAGCCTTGAGTGAAGAGCTGATGTGGTGGTGTGTACATATGCAGCCGCTTGACCACCACGGTCAAGGTGTTCTCAGAGGAACTAGGGGGTTTACCCTATTTTTGCCGCTTAGGTCGGCGGGACTGTAACTTTACAACAGTAGTGACCATTTTGTATTGAGAACAACTTGTAAATGTTTTGTTTAGCTCTGCAGAGCAGTTTGTAATGAAAATCTCCATTTCCCTTTTTATTGGTTTTATGCCTTAACCTGTTAATTACACTTAGAGCACGTTTTTGACCAAAGGACTCAGGTAGTGAGTCAAATTTCCGGTCCACCGTTCACCGTAACTGTTCTGGGGTAGCCAGGGCGTTACAACTTGGTATCAGAGCAATGCCAAGGTTAAGGTTCCTGTAGACTGGCTGGGCATGTACACACATCACTGAAGTCAAGCTCGACTCTTGGTTTGGTAACTCTTTATGTAGTTATGTGCATAACTGCCTAAATGTGGTGCAAATGCTTTACCTGTATGCATGAGTCACTGTTTTGGCCTTGTGCCCCTGAAATGTTATGAACTGTTATATGATACATGCTAAGTGCTTAGTGCCATAAACATGTATCTGTTTGTGCATATTGAATGACTGTGGAATATGATAATTGTCTGCTTGTTCTTGGACCGTGAGGCGGCAAGAGGTTTAGTTATTACTACCTGACTGGCCGTATTGGTTATTATTGTTTTAGTAAGGTATCAATGACTGAATGAACCCAGAACAGACAGACACTACAGCTGGCCAGAGTGGTCAGGGTCAGAATAATGACAACAGTCAGGGTCAAGAGAATGACCATTCCCAGATTCCACAGCCAGCACCTGCAAACTGGCAGCAGTTGTTTAATGATTTGCAGGCTATAGTGTTGAAACAGGGAGAGGAGCTTCGTCTCCTGAGGCAGCAACAAGTGCCTGCAGTGGTTAATGTATCAGAGGCACCTTCTGTGTCAGTGCCAGTTATTGGGCAGCAGCCTGGGGTTGAAAACAGATTGGAACCTCTTTATGAGCGGTTCAGGAAACAACAACCTCCAGTTTTTGAAGGCAGCGCTGATCCTATCAAAGCTGAACAATGGATGAGCATGCTTACCACTATGCTTGACTTTATGAAGGTAGTGGGTAGTGAGAGGGTGGCCTGTGCTGCCTATATGTTTCGGGAAGATGCCCGGATATGGTGGGAAGTGGTCGGCCAGACCCAAGATGTTAAGCTCCTGAGCTGGGAGGAATTTCAGACTTTGTTTAATGAGAAGTACTATAACGATGCTATACGAGCGGCGAAGGCCGATGAGTTTATGAGGCTACTTCAGGGAAACTTATCAGTTACTGAATATGCCTTAAGATTTGACCGTTTGGCAAAGTTTGCCAAAGAGCTGGTGCCCACTGATGGGACCAGGAGAGAGAGATTTCTCCAGGGGCTACAGCCCAGGTTAGCCCGTGACGTTCGCATCACCACTGTGGCAGGAGTCACTACTTATGCACAGGTGGTGGAGAAGGCACTTACAGCTGAAACTGCAAAGATTAAGATCTGGCGTGACAATGCAGCCAGAAGGGATTTCAGGAGGCCAGGTCCTCCATTTGTTGGTTCTGGTAGGGGTGTTGGCCCCAGTGATCAGAAGAGGAAGGTTCCTGATACCTTCCCAGTTCCAGGTCCTGACAGGAGACCTCGTGGTATTACAATAGGTCGTCCTGGGGGCAGTGAAGCCTGGAAGACTCATCCTGAGTGTCCTAGGTGCAAGAGGCGCCATCTGGGAGAGTGTAAGGCAAAGGCCTGCTTTTTGTGTGGAATAGTGGGTCACTTTAAGAAAGATTGCCCTCGAGTAGGGAAAGAAGAAGCCAGAAAGGTGGATAGCTCGGCCCCAGCTCGAGTGTTCACGTTGACTCAAGCAGAAGCTGAGGCTCCCCCCTCAGTTGTTACAGGTCAGCTTCTTAGTGCAGGAACCCCTTATCATGTGTTAATTGATTCTGGTGCTACGCATTCCTTTGTTGCTAGTAGCGTTATTGATAGGTTGTGTAGACCTTGTGATTTCTATGCTGTGGGGTTTGGTACTTTGTTACCCACTGGAGAGATAGTGGTATCCAGAAGATGGGTCAGATCTTTGCCAGTGACAGTAGAGGGCAGAGAGTTGTCAGTGGACTTGATAGAGTTAGTTATGACTGACTTTGATATGATACTGGGTATGGATTGGTTGGCAAAGTATGGGGCAACTATTGACTGTAGAAGGAAGATGGTCACCTTTGAGCCTGAAGATGAGGATCCTTTTGTATTTGTTGGTACTGTGCATGGACCCCGTGTTCCTATGATTTCTGTGTTGAGGGCCAGGGATCTTTTGCAGAGAGGATGCATTGGATTCTTAGCCAGTGTGGTTGACACCACTCAGGTCGTGCCAGTGAGACCAGAGGATACTAGACTTGTATGTGAGTTTCTGGATGTGTTTCCAGAGGATTTGCCAGGGTTGCCACCACACAGAGAGATTGAGTTCGTTATAGAACTGGCACCAGGGACGGAGCCAGTGTCTAGAGCACCATACAGAATGGCCCCAGCTGAGTTGAAAGAATTGAAAGTGCAGTTGCAAGAGCTGCTGGATTTGGGTTTTATTAGACCTAGTTTCTCACCCTGGGGTGCGCCAGTTCTGTTCGTAAAGAAGAAAGATGGTTCTCTGAGAATGTGTATAGATTACAGGGAACTGAATAAGCTGACAATTAAGAATAAGTATCCTTTGCCAAGGATAGATGACATGTTCGATCAGTTGCAAGGTATGAAGGTATTCTCTAAGATCGACCTTCGTTCTGGTTATCATCAGTTGAGGGTCAAGGAGGGAGATATACCGAATACTACTTTTCGTACTAGGTATGGGCATTATGAGTTTCTAGTTATGTCATTTGGGTTGACTAATGCCCCTGCTGCTTTCATGGATATGATGAACAGAGTGTTCAGGGATTACTTAAACCAGTTTGTGATCGTCTTCATCGATGATATTCTGGTATATTTACAGACTGAGTTAGAGCATGAGCAGCATCTGAGGTTGGTTCTACAGAGACTGAGAGAACACAGATTGTTTGCAAAATTCAAGAAGTGTGAGTTCTGGTTGTCTCAAGTATCCTTTCTTGGACATATTGTCAGTAAGGAGGGGATTAAGGTAGATCCAGCGAAGATCGAAGCGGTCAGAGATTGGCCAAGGCCAAAGAATGCTTCTGAGGTTAGAAGTTTCCTTGGATTGGCAGGTTATTACAGGCGGTTCGTGGAAGGGTTCTCGAAGATTGCTAGTGCTTTGACTGAGCTGACACGCAAGAGCCAGAAGTTTGTGTGGTCAGATAAGTGTGAGAACAACTTCCAGGAACTGAAGCAGAGGTTGATTACAGCTCCGATTCTGAGCCTTCCGACAGATTAAGAGAAGTTTGTGGTTTACTGTGATGCTTCTCATCAGGGTTTGGGCTGTGTTTTGATGCAATCGGAGAGGGTTATTGCCTATGCTTCTCGTCAGTTGAAGGAGTATGAGAAGAGGTATCCTACTCATGATCTGGAGTTGGCAGCTATGGTTTTTGCCTTAAAGATATGGAGGCACTATCTCTATGGAGAGAAGTGTGAGATTTATACAGACCACAAGAGCCTGAAGTATTTCTTCACCCAGAAAGACCTGAACATGAGGCAAAGGCGTTGGCTGGAGTTAGTGAAAGACTATGATTGTGAGATTTTGTATCACCCAGGAAAAGCCAACGTGGTAGCTGATGCCTTGAGCCGGAAGGGTCCGGGGCAGATTCATGGTATGAGGCTGTTAGCCAGAGAGTTAGCAGATGATATGACCAGAGCTGGTATAGAGTTGCTGGTGGGCCAGTTGGCTAACATTACGCTACAGTCTACATTGTTAGAGAGGATCAAAGAAGGTCAGTTGAGTGATCCTCAGCTGATCAAGATCAGGGAGGATGTTCTGGCTGGAGCATCCAGGGATTATACAGTGTCTGAGGTAGGCTTGTTGAGATACAAAGGGCGGATATGTGTTCCGTTAGACACTGCATTGAGGCGAGAGATTCTGGATGAATCTTATACTACACCTTACTCTTTGCATCCAGGCACCATGAAGATATACCAGGATGTGAGATCGTTATATTGGTGGTCGGGGATGAAGAGAGATGTAGTAGAGTATGTGGCTAAGTGCTTGACATGTCAACAAGTCAAGGCTGAGCATCAGAGGCCGGCAGGGTCACTGCAGCCTATGGATATTCCAGAGTGGAAGTGGGAAGACATCACGATGGATTTTGTGGTGGGCTTGCCCAGGACTACTGGTCAGCATGATTCCGTTTGGGTGATAGTGGATCGCTACGCCAAGTCAGCTCACTTTTTGCCAGTGAGGACTACATATACAGTTGATCAGTATGCAGATCTCTACGTGAGAGAGATCGTGCGGCTCCATGGTGCACCTAGGTCAATCGTGTCAGATCGGGACCCCACTTTTACTTCCAAGTTTTGGGGAAGTTTGCAGAAAGCCATGGGGACGAAGTTGAAGTTCAGTACGGCTTATCATCCTCAGACAGATGGACAATCTGAGAGGACGATCCAGATTTTGGAGGACATGCTGAGAGCATGTGTACTGGATTTTGGTGGTTCTTGGAGTAAGTATCTGCCTTTGATAGAATTCTCCTACAACAACAGTTACCAGTCTACCATTGGAGTAGCACCTTATGAGATGCTATATGGTAGGAAGTGCAGATCTCCCATTCATTGGGATGAGACAGGAGAAAGGAGATACTTAGGTCCTGATGCAGTCCAGAGGACCAGTGAGGCTATAGAGAAGATTAGAGCTAGAATGCTTGCTTCTCAGAGTAGACAGAAGAGCTATGCTGATCCCAAGCGCAGAAACGTGGAGTTCCAGGTAGGAGACTATGTTTTCCTCAGAGTCTCACCATGGAAAGGGGTGAGAAGGTTTGGGAAGAAAGGCAAGCTGAGTCCTAGATTTGTAGGTCCATTTGAGATTCTGGAGAGGATTGGTCAGGTGGCTTACAGATTGGCTTTGCCTCCGGCATTGTCTGCCGTGCATAACGTATTCCATGTATCAGCTCTTCGGAGGTATGTATCTGATGTGGGCCATATTCTGAGTTATGAAGATCTGGAGCTTGAGCCAGATCTCTCCTTTGAGGAGCAGCCAGTT
The DNA here is from genome assembly GCF_963169125.1 of Humulus lupulus. Lineage (NCBI taxonomy): Eukaryota > Viridiplantae > Streptophyta > Magnoliopsida > Rosales > Cannabaceae > Humulus > Humulus lupulus. The sequence continues at coordinate 91,589,159 of NC_084795.1, forward strand.
CAGATACTTGATAGAAAGGACAAGGTCCTCAGGAATAAGACAATACCTTTGGTTAAGGTATTGTGGAGGAACAGCAAGGTCGAGGAGGCGACCTGGGAGCTGGAGTCAGTTATGCAGAGTCAGTATCCCGAGCTGTTCAGGTAAATTTCGGGGATGAAATTTCAGTAAGGAGGGGATAGTTGTAATGCCCCGAATTCTCTGATGTATTTAACGGCGTGAACAGTAGGCCGGGAGGGCCGTACTTGCTTAATTATGTTATTAATTGATTAAATGCATGTATATGTTGATTATATTATGATATGATGTGAAATGCATGCATATGTGTCCATATTTCTTTATACAGGGGTGTGATGGTAATTTGACCCATTGTGGGTAAATTGATTATTTATTCACATGTTGGTGATATAATTTGAGACCACATTATAATGTGGGTTTGTTCGAGCTATTTGGCATGAGACGATCAAGGAATGTTAATTAACGGTTTGGTCATAGCAGGCTTAAGCTCGGGGCTTGGGGTGAGTCTCGGGGTGTGTTAATGATTAGAGTGTTACCGGGCATTAAAGGGTAACGGGATGTGAAATATTGGAGTTTGAGAATATTGAGATTAGCGGGAATTGGGAAGCGTTAATTATGATTAACGGTATAGGTGAAAAGTACCAAAGTTGCCCTTGGGTTGGCTTAAGAGACTTTTAAAGACCTAGGGGTATTTTAGTCTTTTGGCTTGGATATATGTTAAGCTTGGAAGGCTGTGGATAAACAGAGTAAAAACAGAGTGTAAGCTTCTCCTCTTCCCGTACCTTCATCTTGCTTCTCCTTCCTTGTGAGTTTTGTGAATTTGTTGAAGGTTTGAGCTTGGGAGCTAAGCCTTGGTACTTTGGGAGAGTGTTCCATTGTGGAAGAGCACCATAACCTGAACTTGAGGTAAGTTTTCAGCACTTAGTTTCCATGTTTGCTCTGTTTTCGTTTTGGGATTTCAGCTTTAGAATTTGATATGGAAAGTGAGGATTAAAGGGAGTTTTCTTGTTGTTTTTTATTGGGGTTTGATAAGGGTGAGCCATGGGTGTTATTTGGGGGTTTAATTGTGTGTTTGGAAGAAGTTTAGAGAGGGTTTGAAGGGCTGGTTTGAGAGGAAAGAGCTCAGGGGAGAAAACTGGTTCGTGTGGCGGACTTAGCCATTCTGGGCTGAGCGCCGCGGCGCAGCAGGGGAGCGCCGCGGCCCTTGGCGTCTGGTAGGGGAGGCCCCTTCTGGCTGAAGGGCGCGCCGCGGCGCAGCAGGGGAGGGCCGCGGCCCTTGAGATCAATTTTTCCAAAAATGTGCTTTTAGCATGGGGATTCAAACCTTAGGCCTCGGGATTGAACCTACTACCCGGTTGAGTGGTGTTTGAGGTCCCGGAGGTTAGGTTTTGGTTTGGGAACCTTTTATTATTCATTTTATTGATGGAATCCCATAATTTGGTTATGACCAGGTAACCGCTAAAGGACCAAAAAGTCGATCGTTCTCAGGGTTGTTCTTTTATTCGTTCTTGCTCGAACCAGAGGTAAGAAAACTGCACCCCAAGTGTGACATGCAGGGATATTCCTGAGGCATGTTGAATGTGAGAATATGGACATGAATGGAATACAGGATGCTTAGCATATGTTTCTCATTTGTGCATGGCACTGACTTATTAGTCAGGTTTGGCAAGGGTGCTAGTATCAACTGTGAAGCTGTGACTTATTAGTCAGGTTCAGGGGTGGTACTGGGCACTGATCACTTTGAGCTGGCTTATTAGTCAGGACGGCCTTAGCGTGTGTCACGCAAGCCAACAAGTTTTGATCTGATAGATCACCAGCATTGAATGGCTCAGAGAGCATTAATGCCAGACCGACCCCGAGGGTCGATGAATGAAATAAGCGCTTGGAGGCTAGTGGTTTACTCAGCAGCCACTCTCCCATCTGAATTAGTGACTTGCATGGTAGTCACTCAGTGTGGTTACCAGAACCTGTTGAAGGCTAGTGGCTTACCCATCAGCCACTCTTCCATCTGAATTAGTGACTTGCATGGCAGTCACTCAGTGTGGTTTGTCAGATCCTCATGTGGTGTTTACCCATTTGTTTGAAAGCTTTACGCTCAGTGTGATTATAATGATAATCATTTGATAATGTTGTATAAAGTGTTATGTTTTCTTGTTGGGCCTTGGCTCATGGGTGCTATGTGGTGCAGGTAAAGGGAAAGAGAAGCTCACCTAGCCTTGAGTGGAGAGCTGATGTGGTGGTGTGTACATATGCAGCCGCTTGACCACCACGGTCAAGGTGTTCTCAGAGGAACTAGGGGGTTTACCCTATTTTTGCCGCTTAGGTCGGCGGGACTGTAACTTTACAATAGTAGTGACCATTTTGTACTGAGAACAACTTGTAAATGTTTTGTTTAGCTCTGAAGAGCAGTTTGTAATGAAAATCTCCATTTCCCTTTTTATTGGTTTTATGCCTTAACCTGTTAATTACACTTAGAGCATGTTTTTGACCAAAGGACTCAGGTAGTGAGTCAAATTTCTGGTCCACCGTTCACCGTAACTGTTCTGGGGTAGCCAGGGCGTTACAGAGATCTCATTTCAGTAATTAAATTAGTTTATTGAAATATCATTTACAAGGAACTAAGTGTTTTAAGGATAAAATACAATGAGGGGTAAAACGGTATTTTAGTCATATCTCATTGTAGACCGTCTATAGAGGATTGAGTGACAATTATGGTTGTCACAATAGATAATTAATAGTGTATCTTTATTTGTTATAGAGTGTTCTATGAATTCAAGAGTGCAATTCCGAGTCTATAGTTGAGTCATGAGGAATTAATATGTTAGTAAATTTATTTGTTAGATTTATGATAACTTATTAGAGCTTGATTTCATAGGCCCATTGTCCCCATTGTACCTTGGATAAAATCATCTAGATAGTCTCAATTAATTGATTCAATCATCAATTAGAATTATCAAAGTTGACCAGGTCAATTTTGGATAGTTTCACAGAGTTGTGTAATTTTGAGAAGAAAAGAGAAATTATAGCAGATTTATTAATTAAGATAAATTAGTATCTAAATTAATAAATAAATTTAAATCAAGGTTCAAATTATAAATAATTAATTTGATAAATGATTTAAATAATTATTTAATTAATTAAATCAATAGAAAATAATACAAGCCTTGATTTATGTCCAATGGTCTTATAATCAAATGGGAAATTTCACGGGCCTATAGCCCATGATAATTTCGACCTAGGGCTTCAAAATGTCTATTATTTTATTGATTTTTTAATTAAATTAAATGGTCTAATTGAGTCTATAAAATGAGTGCTTAAAGAGAAGTCAAAACATAAATAACAAGTCAGATTTTCTGATAGTTTTAGATTCTCTCTAAACACAAGTCATTTTCTAAAGCCTCTTTGTTATTTTTTCTTCTTCTCTATATATCTATCTCATGTGTTGAGAATTGCCCACACTAGTCTAGGTGGTTCTAAGGATACATTGGAAGATTGTGAAGAAAATAGAAGATCGGTTCAGTTTCTTGATAATACTCTGCGACAGAGAGGATACAAGAGTTAGAGAAACTGAAGGAATGACTCTTTAATTCCACTGCGTATACTGTAAGTATTCTATTCTTTGTTTCTCTTTGAATTCAATTTTAGAAACATGTTTTAGGCTATCTCGTATTAATTTGTTTAATATTAGATATACATGAAAATAAATAAAGATCTTGTATAAGCTAATCCAAAAACTGGCCTCAGAGCCTTTGGTAATCTTTATTTTCATGCATGAACATGTTTAAAATTGGATTATTTGATATGTTTGATTAATTGGATGGTTTTCATGTTTTTATGAAGCATATTGATTTTATGTGAATTTTAGCAATTTTTAGGTTATTTTGTAGTGTTTTCTATGCTATTAATTTTTATATATGCTTTATTTTTGTATAAAACATGTTAAAAATGAATTAGAAAATTCTTTTGGTTTAAAAAATTGCTCAAAAAAAATTTTGAAATTTTTTTTTTGCACGGACTCCCATGCGCGTGCGCACATCGCACCAGCGCGCGCCCCACCAACGCACGCGCGACACCAGCCAAAGCACACGAGTGAACAGTACCCGATACGGGTATTGTTCATCCAGAAATTTTTTTTAATTTTTTTTAAATAAAGAAAATTAAAATTGTGGAAATTTATTATTTATAATCAAAGCCAAAAATATCAGATTTGTTATGTATTTAAATTTTTTTTTAAACAATATATTTTTGTTAGTTGATATTTAAATAATTAGATATTTTCTACAAAGATTCAAATTCAAATTTAAAAATAGACTAACAACTTAATTTTAAATATTTTAATATATTAAAATATTATAATTAAGATATCAGATATTTAAGATATTTTCATTTAAATTCTTGATATTTTTATTAAATCTTTATTTGAAAATATAAATATCTTTTTATTCTATATTTTTTAATATTTAAATTATTTGAAATTTTAATATTGTTAGTTAGATATTTTTATAGATATTTGAATTTGTTTAACTATTTTGAGATATTTTAGAGTTGTTATAACTATTTATATATTTTTTAAATGGTTAAAATATTAGCTAATAGTTGTAACAACATAAGATATTTTTGGAAAAAAAGTTTAGATATTGATTTTAAATTTTAAAATTGGTTAAATTTTGAAAAAGATCATTTTTTTCAGCCAATTAATAAAATATATTTTAATAAATGGGATTTAAATTAACTTTGGTTAATTATTGATAAATCCTATTTAAATTAAATTAATATTTTTTTTCAAATTAACCTAAAACCAAGTTAATTGTTGATAAATGAAATTTAAATTAATTATTGTTAATTGTTGATAAATTTCATTTAAATTGACTTATTTTTTGTAAAAATTTAATTAATTTGAATTTTTTTTTGATAAATTCTAGATAATTAATTGTGGTATTTTTGCAAATGAAATAAATTGTGGTATTTTTGCATAAATTCATAGAATTGCTCATATAGTAACATGATTAGGCCCATCCAATTATAACATGTCTGTTTGCACTATATGTGGTATTTTTGCAATTGGGCTTAGATGCATATAGTGGCCCATATGTTTGTTAGATATATGGTATTTTTCCAAATAAAATATTCATAAAATGATAGGTTTTATTTGGGCCCATTAGAAAATGTAAAGTTTAAATTCCTCTCTTGTGGGTGATTCCACTTGTGAATGCTCATTTCCTTTGCATGACTATAGTGGGCCTAATCAATTAATAACAATTAATAAAATGAAGGTTTAAATTCTTGTCTTTTGGACCTTGTGTGGAAGATAGGGGGCTTTTGTAGTGGGAACGACATACTGGACCCAACCCTCCTCCATACAAGCCCAATTATTAAGGCCCATTTACCTGAGTTGGACTTAATTGTATAGGTTCATTAAATTAGTTTTACCTAAATATTGAGTAGCAACAAATTAATTCTAAATTAATTGAATTTGTTTCAATGTGACACTTTAGAATTAATAAGAAATTATAGGACTTTGGTTTTTAAAAAAATTAATCTGTTTAATTTTTTTTTTGGGAAAACCATAGTCATTAATTTTCTAAAAATAAATAATAAAAATACTATTTTATTTTTATAATGAGCTTATTTTAAGAATTTTATTCGATTTCCACCATTGGTTTAATATAGTCAATAGCTTAATGGGGCCTCGAGGCGCTTTGATTCGTCCCCCTACAGAAGGTGTTCATTAGTTATTTTGACAAGGTTAGATTTCGAAAGATAGATAATTATAGGTCAAATTCTACTAGACTCACCCCTACGGTGACTACTAGGACTAAATCTATGATTATTGAAACCGTGGGTCTAGCTCATAAAATAAGAGATTTTGTTTTCTTATTTTGATCGAATAGTAGGTTGTTATAGTGGTGTCCATTATTAAATGAGTTTACAACTCTATTTAACTAGTGGTATTTTTTACTCTCGCCAACCGGGACAAGGATATCATAGATTAGTTAAAAACCTAAAGAAATAGAGATATGATTGTTTTTGGTATTTTTTCTCATATCTTACATATTTTTTGTATATGTTGTGTTATTTCTTGAAATTTGTATGAATAGAAGTTTTATTGAGCAAATGTGATTGATTTCTATTTTATTGGTAATTTGTAGTTTTAAGTTATGGTTGTGTCTACTCCCATCATTTCTCAACTTTCGATGGAGAAACTCACTGGAGAAAACTTCCTTAAATGGAAGCAAAACATCAATATTGTGTTGATAGGTGACAACTCCAAGTTCGTCATGACTGAGGAATCCCCAAAAGTTCCAGCTGAGAGCTACCAAGTCTGTGAGGGAAAAGTATGAGCGTTGGCAGGCGGCTAATAACAAGGCACGGTACTACATGTTGACTAGTATGGTTGACACTCTCAAGACAAAGATGGAGAATGTCGAGACAGCCTACGAAATCATGGATCAGCTCCAAGACATGTTTGGTGCCAAGTCAGCGCAGACTCGTTTTGAGGCCACCAAGAAATATGTCAATGCTCGAATGGCACCTTCTCAACATGTTCATGATCACCTGATCAAGATGACAAACTACTTTCAGGAAGCTGAACAGCATGGAGCCATAATAGATGAGGAAACTCAAGTTGGCTTAATCCTTAATAGTCTTTCTCCAGGTTTCCTTCCATTCACCACCTACTATGTGTTGAATAAACTCAACTATGGTCTGACGCAGCTCATGAATGAGCTTCAGACTTTTGAGTCTATCATGGGTGGACCTAGTAAGGGAGGAGAAAAGAACACAACTACTACTACTGCTGCTGATCCAGCTAAGGCTGAAGCGAACCAAGCTTCATCTTCAAAAGCTGGAAACAAGAGGAAAGGTGGGCAAAAAAACAACCCCAAGCCTGCAAAGGCTTCAAAGGCGAGTGCACAACCAAGTGCACAGACGCCTAAGGGGAAAAAAAGAAAAACAAGAAAGGTAAAGGTAAATGTTTTCACTACAAAGAGAAGAGGCATTGGAAACAAGACTACCCCAAGTTTCTAGCAGATAAAAACAAAGGTAATGATTATAATTCATTTATCTTGGAAACATGTGTTTTAGAGAATGATAACTCTATTTGGATTATTGATTCTAGGTCTACTAACCATGTTTGTAACTCTTTACAGCTTCTTGAATCGTGGGAGGAAGTGAACGAAGGTGGCTTAAAGCTTAGAGTTGGGAACGGAGCGTTCGTTGCGGTCCAAGATAGAGGAAGAGCTCGTCTGAAGTTCGGAAATAAATTTTTAATTTTAAAAGATGTATTTTTTATTCCAGATTTTAGTAGAAATTTAATTTCAGTTTCCATGTTGCAATTAGAACGATTTGTTATGAGTTTCACAAGTTTTAATATATCTATTTCTTTCAATGGATCCTAATTGTGTATTGCATGTTTGGAAAATGGGCTTTATATTCTGCGACCTAATGAACCCCTCGCTCTTAATAATGATTTATTCAAAGTAGCTAAACCTAGGACCAATAAACGTCAAAAGACCGATAACAATAATATGACGTATTTATGGCACTTGAGACTAGGTCACATTGGCTATGATAGGATTCAAAGACTTACAAAGGACGGACCTTTGAGGGAACTCACCTTAGGTGAATTACCTGTCTGTGAATCTTATCTAGAAGGCAAACTGACCAAGCGTCCATTCTCTGCAAAGGGTGATAGGGCCAAAGAACCACTTGGTCTTGTGCATTCAAATGTTTGTGGACCTTTGAATGTACAAGCCAGAGGTGGTTTTGAGTATTTCGTCACTTTCATTGAGGATTACTCTAGATACTCATGTCTTTACCTAATGCATAGGAAATCAGAAACATTTTCAAAGTTCCAGGAATTCCTAGCAATGGCTCATAACCAATTAGGTAAAACGTTAAAGATCTTGCGATCTAATTGTTAGGAGTGTGTCCTAAAAGCATGTAAAGACATTTGTTTTTTCTGTGAATAAATAAATACGATGGGTTTATTATTATTGTTATATTTAGATTGTTAAATTATTGTTTGAATAATTTTGTAAATATCAGAAAAATTCCATATTCATTATTGAGGATGTGATCTTGTATTAGTACGAGAGAATTAAGATCACATGAATGAATAAAAATAGTCAACAACAACAAATTAAAGTTATGGAATTCTTTAATTGGAGTTGTAAGTACGGTTTACTGAGTATCATAATGATACAAATAATCTAGATTCGGATTATTGATGTGGAAAGACATCTCGGTAAAGGTGCTTTATATAATATGATTATATATGACATGGACCGATATGAATTAAAGTCTTTATCCAAAAACCATTTAACAATAAAGACTGGTAATTCATATCATAACAGATGATCATTTATAGATCAACCTAAATCCTGAGTGTTCATGAACTCCTGTTCATATTTATTAAATCTTTTGATTCACTTGTTAAGGTCTCTTCAAAGAATGAGGCTAATGACTTTTGTTTTGGAGATTCAATATCATGGATGGCTGGGAACATGTATCAACAATACGGAATCTAATCTTTCCTAACGGATCGTATATTAGTTCCCTTAAGGGTTAATTCTGTAACTGAATGATTTTGAGCTCAAATCTATAATTAGATTATAGATTAATTATTCACTAGTGAATTAATGGTACTTAAGGAATAAGAAGTAAATTAGAAAGGTTAAATGGTAATTCTTCCATTCTAATTTATGAACTAATTAATTAGAGGGTTGAACTATTGCAAGATGGTTATATCTATGGACGACTTAAGAAAAATATTTCTATTAAAGTATATCTATAACATAAAGAGTGCAATTATGAATTTATAGTGGAGTAATATCAGAATTAATAAATTAACTATTATAATTAAAGAGTTTAATTATTTAGTTTCAATTTATTGGAGCTTAATGTTATAGGTCCATGGTCCCCGAAATGGCTCAAACAATCACTGTCAAAGGCAAATACAAAAATGGGCAAAAAGGACTTATGTGATAAGTAAAATATTTTTCTATGTATCAAACATAATTATTGATTAATTATGTGTAATTAATTAATTATTTGATTTAACAAAAATATAATTAATTTTGAATTAATTTATTTTTTGGGATTTTTGGTATTTAAATAATAATAAAATTGGGAAAAATCACATGCATGCACATGCATGTGGTACACGTGTGGCGCAGTGCACAGGCACTGTGCTACACGCATAAGAGAGAGACTTGGTCTCTTGATTCCACAATTTTAGTTATTTAAATATTAAATAAATAATGAGATATTTTGATTTGATTTAAATATTATTATTTAAACAAAAATCTGATAACTGATCTGTTATTTTGAATTTGTTTAAAATAACAAATATTTTAATATATTGGATATTATTAAATATTGGATATCAGTTTTCACAGAACGTAAGTTTTCAGGGATAGAAAAATATCTAGGATTCTCTCAGAGAAAAAGATCAGTGACAAAAACAAAGGTCGTTGTTCTTCACAAAACCTAGATCCAAACTTTATCAGATCTCATGTGTTGAGAATAACTGATAAATAGTTATTGCCTATTATTTGTATAGCGAGCCCACACTCGTTCTTTGGGTGACTGAGAACATTTTGGAAGATCTTGGTGTGAGATCTCAAGGATTCAGCCATACGAAAAGATAGCAGCAAGGAAGGACCTGAGGTAATGTTTCTATTCTTGTCATTGATTCAATATATATATGAGTTGAAGAAGTAGATCTAGAAATCTTATGGGATTAATCTGACAATTTGATTGTTGTTCCACTGCGCATAATCTCTGATTTGATCAATAAAAACCAACACTAATAGGGGTGGAGAATATTTGGATATGCAGTTCCATGATCATTTAATTGAACTTGGGATTTTATCACAACTTACTGCCCCAGGTACTCCGCAACAAAATGGTGTAGCGGAACGCCAAAACAGAACTTTATTGGAAATGGTTAGATGCATGCTTTGTTACTCAACTCTACCAACTTCGTTCTGGGGACATGCAATTGAAACCGCGAATGACATTCTCAATGTCGTGCCGTCAAAATCAATCCCCAAAACACCTTTAGAACACTGGAATGGTCGTGAACCTAGTTTACACCATTATAGAATCTGGGGGTGTCCCGCTCACGTCCTGGGGAAAAATGAGGGAAAGCTAGAACCGTGAACTGAATTTTGCATGTTTTTTGGCTATCCTAAAGGTACTCGGGGTGGACTTTTCTATAGTCATTCAGAAAAGAAAGTGTTTACTTCTACAAATGCTACTTTTCTGGAAAATGACTATGTCCAGAACTTTAAACCTCGCAGCAAAGTAGTTTTAGAGGAGATGGTTAAAGAATTTACTCCGACCAATGTTCCATCGTCATCAATGCAAGTTGATGATGAAATTCCCACTCTTCGCGTCCAACCGATGCAAGTCGATTTAAATGAAGAAAGTACCAATGTTCCTGAGCAAACAGTCACGGAGCCTCATCGTAGTGGGAGGGTTTCTAGGAACCCAGTTCGCTATGGTTTGGATGGTGAAACTAATATAGTTGTTGGTGACACTAGTGATGATGATCCGTTGTCTTTCAAACAGGCAATGGCTAGCCCTAAAAAGGAACTATGGCTTGAAGCCATGAAACAGGAAATGGAGTCCATGTACTCAAATTCCGTTTGGGATCTTGTGGAAGCACCTAGTGACTTTAGGGCCATTGGGTGCAAGTGGATATACAAGAAGAAATGAGGTGTTGATGGAAATATCGAGACTTATAAAGCTCGATTAGTGGCAAAGGGTTATACCCAAAGAGAAGGCATGGACTATGAGGAAACTTTTAGTTCGGTAGCCATGCTCAAATCCATTCGCATCCTCCTATCCATAGCAGCCGTTCTCGACTATGAGATTTGGAAAATGGATGTCAAGACAGCTTTTCTTAATGGAAAGCTTGACGAAGTCATTTATATTGACCAGCCATAAGGATTTAAAGTATCTGGACAAGAAGGAAAAGTTTGCAAGTTGAATAGGTCCATCTATGTACTTAAGCAAGCTTCTCGTTCCTGGAATCTTAGGTTTGATGAAATAATCAAAACCTATGGCTTTGAACAAAATATTGATGAGCCCTGTGTTTACCAACTGAAGGCAAATCAAATAGTGGTATTCCTGGTTCTTTATGTAGATTATATCTTACTCATTGGAAACAATGTTAAGAAATTATCAGATGTGAAGAATTGGCTGCGCACTCAATTCCAGATGAAGGATTTGGGTGAAGCAAGTTATGTTCTAGGTATCCAGATCATCAGGGATAGAAAGAACAAACTTTTAGCTCTATCTCAAGCAGCTTACATTGATAAAGTGCTTGAACGTTTCTCAATGAAAAATTCCAAGAAAGGGTGTCTACCGTCCCGCCATGGAATTTATCTTTCAAAGAAGCAGTCTCCCCAGACTCCTGAAGAGGAAGATGCAATGAGAAAAGTTCCTTGTGCATCTGCAGTTGGAAGTCTGATATATGCCATGTTGTGTACTAGACCATATATCTGCTATGCAGTGGGAGTAGTGAGAAGGTATCAGTCAAACCCAGGACCGGAACATTGGATAGCAATTAAGCATATCCTGAAGTATTTGAGACAGACTAGGGATTATATGTTAGTCTACAAGGGTGGTGTTCTAAACCCTGTAGGCTACACCGATTCAGATTTTCAGACTGATGTCGATGACAGAAAGTCTACTTCTGGAATGGTGTTTACTCTTGGGGGTGGAGCTGTGATATGGAGAAGTGTAAAGCAGTCTACAATCTCATATTCCACCATGGAGGCTGAGTACATAGCCGCGTCAGAAGCAACTAAGGAAATAGTCTGGCTAAAGAAATTCTATTCGAATCTTGGTGTTATTCCAGAAATGGATAAACCGCTTGTGTTGTTTTGTGACAATACAGGAGAGATAGCCAACTCGAAAGAACCTCGAAGTCACAAGAGGAGTAAGCATATAGAAAGGAAGTATCACATTATTCGAGAATATGTGGCCAAGGGAGATGTGAAGGTTATGAAGATTGCACCTGAAGACAATCTTGCGGATCCATTTACAAAGACACTACCAGAAGCTACATTTGATAAGCATATCAAGGAAATGGGATTAGTAGAATTAAGACATTAGTTTAAATTAGTGTAAGTGGGAGTTTGTTGGGGTTTTATGCCCTAATTAAAACCCAAATTCTTTGTAATCTCATTTTATTATCAATAAAAGAATAGAAATCATTTTTTGACTTGGTTAATCACTTTGCTCGCATATTTTATTTTCATGATTATTTGTTTAATATAAACTTCTATTAAATCCCAAGCATATAGCTAATCTTATTTATAGTGATGTAATCACAGTGAAATATAAATATGATTATATGTTCAAAATAAGTTAGTCCTAAGATTAGTCAATGCACAGGATTTACACTGACTTGCCAATCTACGATATGATCTACTTACACATTACAGTGTTATGTTCTTTCCAGAACATTAGCAAAGTAGATAAGATCAGATGTATGTGTTACATCGGACAAGACCGATATTGACAGTTGATAAGATAAGTAAACATACTGTTATTATCTATTCTAGTCATATCATATAGTTGACCATAGGTCAATTCAATCTTAATTCTGAGTGGTTAGTATTCTAACTGGTTGTATTATTTGAGTTCTTTGACTTGTTCGTTACCAGCTTACCCTACGGACTAGCCCACACTTACATCTTGGGAACTCGGTAGTATAATTGAGTGGGAGTGTTAATCATAGATATGAACATCTATAGCTTCTGATGAAGAAATGAAATGATGGTTTCCTTTTAGTTTGGTTCAAGGTGTTAAATGATAGAGATCTCATTTCAGTAATTAAATTAGTTTACTGAAATATCATTTACAAGGAACTAATTGTTTTAAGGATAAAATACAATGAGGGGTAAAACGGTATTTTAGTCCTATCTCATTGTAGACCGTTTATAGAGGATTGAGTGACAATTATGGTTGTAACAATGGATAATTAATAGTGTATCTATATTTGTTATAGAGCGTTCTATGAATTCTAGAGTGCAATTCCGAGTCTATAGTGGAGTCACGAGGAATTAATAAGTTAGTAAATTTATTTGTTAGATTTATGATAACTTATTAGAGCTTGATTTCATAGGCCCATGGTCCCCATTGTACCTTGGATAAAATCATCTCGATAGTCTCAATTAATTGATTTAATCATCAATTAGAATTATCAAAGTTGACCAGGTCAATTTTGGATAATTTCACAGAGTTGTGTAATTTTGAGAAGAAAAGAGAAATTATGGCAGATTTATTAATTAAGATAAATTGGTATCTAAATTAATAAAAAAAATTAAATCAAGGTTCAAATTATAAATAATTAATTTGATAAATGATTTAAATAGTTATTTAATTAATTAAATCAATAGAAAATAATACAGGCCTTGATTTTAAATCCATTGGGCTTATAATCAAATGGGAATTTCACTGGCCTATAGCCCATGATAATTTCGACCTAGGGCTTCAAAATGGCTATTATTTTATTGATTTTTTAATTAAATTAAATGGCCTAATTGAGTCTATAAAATAAGTGCTTAGAGAGAAGTCAAAACATAAGTCACAAGTAAGATTTTCTGATAGTTTTAGATTCTCTCTAAACACAAGTCCTTTTCCAAGTCCTTTTCTATCTCATGTGTTGAGAATTGCCCACACTAGTCTAGGTGGTTCTAAGGATACATTGGAAGATTGTGAAGAAAATAGAAGATCGGTTCAGTTTCTTGATAATACTCTGCGACAGAGAGGATACAAGAGTTAGAGAAACTGAAGGAAGGACTCTTTAATTCCGCTGCGTATACTGTAAGTATTCTATTCTTTGTTTCTCTTTGAATTCAATTTTAGAAACATGTTTTAAGTTATCTCATATTAATTTGTTTAATATTAGATATACATGAAAATAAATAAAGATCATGTATAAGCTAATCCAACAAAACCAACATCAAAAGTTAGGATTTGAATAAAAGGACTAAAGAAAACTAAATTCATGAAAGGATTGAACTTAAAGAATAAGAGTACCTTAGTTGACCTTATGGATTGGTCTAACTCCAATACCGAAATACACTAAACCTCACTTCCCAAGTATTTTATAAAGCTTAAGAATGGCAAAGCTTTATCCCAACCCAAGTGTTTATCACTCTATGGTCTCACTAGCACCTTGGAGGTTCTGATCACCACTTGAAGAATGAGATGAAGGGTTGGGTACTAGGTCCTATTTATAGAGGTAAGGAGTGAAACTAACCCCATTTTGATTTGAATAAAATAATGATTCTAAAATGAAAAAGAATTGATTTTTTGTTAATCAGAGGCTGAAGACTCGGTTAAAAACGTTCAGAGGCAGGTCTGGGAGGTTAAGGGTATTTTTAAAATAACAAAAAGTCAAACTTCCAAAACAACCTACATGGAGTCGATATATCGCCTACCCTAGGCGATATATCGCCTCCCTCAGTAATCCTGAGGCTCATTTGCTTGTTCGTGCAACGTCAACGCATTTTTCGTATCCTTCGTCAGGCGATATATCGGCTCCCAGCTGCGATATATCGACATACGTGAATATTTTAAACATGTAATTGCACTTTTTCAGCATAATTAAGGTTGGATAATTGCTTTGACTGAGTCAATCTACGACCCTAACAGTTTCTGGTGAAGACTAAAGCTTATATTTCCTTATTGTATCATTAAATTACTTACTCCTTAATAATCATGCTTATGACAAGTGTCATATTCCTATTGGCTCCACCTAAACCTTAGGTTATAATAAATAATACATCTAGGACCAGCAATATTAATCAAACCTTATGTTATAATTAATATTCTTAAACTATAGGTTAAACTTATAAAATTGATAACTGTTGCTATGAGTTTCCAACTAAGTCCCGGCTTGAACCAAAATCCACAGTAATATACATACTATAACTACTACTAGCTATTACTACTACTACTACTATCTAACTAGCTAAGTAAATATTCTAGGACTCTACAGTTACACACAACCAACTAAACTTTATGTTTGTAACGGAGTAGTTACTAACTAACGCTCCCACTATAATAAAGCTTTACAGAATTTTTGATATTATTTGATTTTATCATTGTTAATTATCAATAACTCGCTTACTTGACTTATAGGCATTATTTCTAGTACAAGTTAACTAAAAATATAGTGATTATAATAATCATACTTCATTAAAGTAGCATTTAAGAGATACAAACACTTTTGTAATCTCTTTATGATTATTAAATTGATTCACTAAATGACTTCATGGAAAACTTTTAATTTATTCACATAACTACTTGTGAATCCCAACTTTTAAGTCTTTGATGTTGTACAATCAAACATGTACAGAGCATAACAAGTCTCAAAACTATAGAAATAATAAAGGCGATAATGATCACTCATTATCTATTTAATCTTATCTAATATGATTATATTCTATTTCCAAAATATTAATGTTGCTTAGCACTCTAGTTGTCTGTGAGTTGGGTTTGAATTCCAAGTTCACATGCAAATAACTTGAACTCCAAATTCGAGTTTAGACTTCCTTTTTATCAGATCAAATATGTCTTTAAGTGATTTTACTTTGAATGTTGCATGAAAATTTCTAGAAATTTTCAACAAAGGTGAACATATCTTAAATAAATGTCAATCAATATTGAGTTACTATTTATTATCTCTTTTAGCTTTGAACATGAAAAGGTTCAACACACGTCTCTATGTATTAGCTAAACGATTATGTTATTTTTGAGCATTTATTAGAGAAAGGTCTTTTGGTTATTTTTAATTAATAGACTATATAAACAAGGAGAGAACCAATGAACGATTCTAATAAAAGACTGTCTTTTATTTGTTTTATGTGTCTATTTAATTATAAACCAATCTCAAAAAATAATTTACATATATGTTTCACTTTATTGTTGTTGGAATAATATGTCTTCTTTATTAAATCTACGATATGCACAATAATGAATAATTCATAATTATTATTTATACTCATTGATGAAATAGGTAGAACAAATATATTTGAGAAATAACAACTGAATTTATTATTATATGAATTATCATATATAAACATATAATAAAATATAGGATGTTCCTAATAACATGTTTCTACACGAATGTAACGCATGTTAATTGCATATTGTGTGGGTATATGAACGGCATGTTATAATGCATGACAAAATATTAAACACTTTAATCATATTCAAACATTTATAATAAGTAAATAAAAGTGGATTAGTAACTTTTGGGTATTTCTAGAAAAAATTATAACACTTGCAAAATATACATGATAATGTAACCTAGACTAACTAAGAACTAATGAAGAACGCCTTGATCTCGAGCCTTAAGATGTAGTTTTGTATAGCCAATGTCACCCTTTTCCATATCAATTTTGAATTATACAACTTTTAAGTATTTTAAACAACCTTTTAAAATGATTAAATTTTGGGTTTTAACACCCAAATAGTTTATAAGGCCCAGTATGAATTTGAGTTATTTAATTCAAAAATAAAATTAAACAATTTAATTTTAATAAATTAAAATTAAAAAATAATTTAAATTTTCGATATTTTAATTAAAACTGTTGACCCTCGAATTGGTCAACGACACGGAGTCAGATAAATGATATAGAATGAGATGAAAACAAGAAGAAATCAAGACGAAAAAGTAAACGGCACAAAGAATTTATAGTGGTTCGGCCCCAATTAGATGGTAATGGCCTACGTCCACTTAGTGTTCTTATTGATGTAGGATCCCAACACTGTGATCAATGAACTAAGGGTTCACGAGTTTCACAAGCTTCAGGATGATTATAATTTTGGTGAATAATAACACTGTAATTTTCTCTCCAAATTCTCTCAGTCCAAAAAAGTCCCCTCCCTTGAGCATTTTTATTCATATTTATAGGCTCAAGAAGGTTACATGGGCCAATGGGCCTTAATTACACTTAAGACTTGCGTATCTGGGTAAATAAATAAATTACAATTAATGCATAATCACAAGATTGCACATCTGAAGAAAATAAATGAATATATGCGACCAGGCTGGTCGCACACAAGTATGATGCTTGATAAACCAACAGTCTTCTGGTCGATGGCCGAGCAGGATATACTTACTGAAAACAGCCACGTGCCTCCCACGTGTAGACCAATCCTACCACATTATCAGGTAGTCCGTTTTTGGGTAAACATTTGCCCCCCAAATTTATTTTACTGCGACCAGCATAAAGTAAACTTAAACAACAGACCTTTCGTATGTCCTGTCCAATCTATCAGAGCCATTAATGCCTTCTCAGAAAAAGGCAACCAATCATGTCATTCCAGTTTCCCAAGAAGTGGTTTGACGGCTATCACGCTTTTCCATGCCTCAAAAAATCACCCCTCATCATTACCTCAGTAACTGTGCTTCGACCAATATAAATTCGCTCCTCAAATTTCCTTTTTACTTTTTACCTTTCATTTCTCCTCAAGAACATTGAAGAACAGAGCCTAAGGAACTCAGAAAACTCCGACAATCCGTCCAACCACTCGACTCAACGTCTTAGAAATTTTCACCAATTTTTATCCAAGTAAGTCTCTTGAGCTTCTTCGCTGTTGAGATGCCATGCAATTTTTAGTTCTCTGGTTTGCTTTGGATTCGAAGTTCCTGAATGTTTTTGAAAAAATGATTTGGGGTAATCGGGCATGTAGATATTAACATGATAGGATAAGGAAAAAACACTAAATGAGGCTTAAGAATTGGCTTAGGAGTTAGGATTATTGATTTAGGGTGTAAAATCGAATTTTTAATTTGATTTTTTAGGAATTTAGAAAAAACTAGGTTTTTCCCACCCTTTCTCAGAGTTGAAAAGTTTTTTCTGAAAAACTTTTCACTTCTGTTTTTTAATCCATTTTCCAAGCTGTTCGCACACTATTTAGTGTTTATGTTAGGATGTTGCTCGTCGTATAAAAGCTTAACTTTTATACACGAGCAACGTTATCCCACCGCTTCTACTTCTTTGGTCTATTGGCCGTAGATTCTCATCTCCCCTTCTTTGTTCGCGGATTTTCATGCATGACCCGTGGGGAGGTGAGAGGCCGATCGACGATGACTTGCTCGTGCAGCTACTCGAAGATCAAGAACAGATGTTGCTGCTAATCTCGGAGATTACCTTTTCTTATAACCCTTCAAATAGACCTTCGACCAGCCCAGCCAACATTGGTCGCATAAAATCCATCACACAAAAAAGAAAGAAAATAGCCAAGCCTTCTGATAATCAGCCTGCTCCTTGGGCTAAAACTCCTTCAACCAATCCTCTTCCTAAAAATACTTCCCAACCAGGAATTCAAACAAAAGCCTGACTCTGGGACGTCCTTTGACTAGAAGTTGAATGGTACGTTGTACCCCTCAGTAACATTACAGCTAGGATGGTAGGGAAGTATCTCAAGAAGTATGGACTTCTTGGGATAACCCTAATCAAGCCTTTGATCGACCAGTGGGCAAACCTTCCTGGGGGCACCTACAACGCCTGGTCGAGGTATCACATTGAGGCAGGGGAAACCTTGCCTCTTCATCCATTTTTCTAGGGGGTGGCCAACTATTTCGAGGTCACTCCCATCCAAATCACCCTAAACAGATATAGAATGCTCTCTGCTCTCTATATTATGTACATCCACAAGAAGTGGCATGTTCCTACGCCACATGAGATCAACTATTTGTTCGATCTCAAGTCCAACCCCAATCATAACAACACGGGGTTCTTCCACTTCTACCATCAGGAATCTACTCGCACCTTCCTGAGTGACATTACCCACAAGTCCAACGTGGGAAAGTACTTCCAGGAGTACTTTTTAACACCAGACCTGGTCGCAAACAATTTGGCCTTCACTGAAGGAGGTAAATTATTTATTCACTGGTCGTTCAATTCCCTTTAGCTTTTCTGCACATTCCTTAAAACTTTGGTGTCATTCAGGTCCATGGCTTCGACCAACTCCTACTCCAGAAATGGAGATACGAGCAGCATCCCTGGCCAGCATGACCAATATAGAAAAAAGCGTCAAAGAGCTGGTCACAGAGAACAATCTAAGGTTGGTTAATCTTCTGGCACCTCACCAGGACGTGAGGGAATCAACTGCGGGGAGTGCTACTGGTGGACAAGTTCTCTAGCAGCACCAAGATGTGTCACAACCTTCGAGGAGGAGGACAACGGGAGTGACCATCAGGGAACCCTCCAGCACCCCACGAGCAGCTTCTGCTCCTGCTCAAAAAGGAAAAGGCAAGCAGAAGGTTTCTGAACACCCCGAGCCTATTCTTGAATCTTTATATGAGAACGGTACTAACTTCTCACTCTTAGACAGTTTGCCCATTCCCTGTCATTTATTTGACAGGGACGGCAACTTTAAATACATGCCTAATTTAAATTCAGACTTCTTCAAGGCAGTGAGTGAGTGTAGCAGTAGTTCAATAAGTAATATAGAGACCAGTATTTGTAGCTCGGGTATTTTACTTATAATTTCTTTGATCTTATTTCCTTGATTTAGTGGTATTTCCATCTATATTTCCTGACTGTTCGCTTCCATTTTGCATTCATGTCGGCTGAAGATCTATTCGACCTGTACAGTAAACTTGAACCCGTTGCTCCTTCGAGCAAGAAAAAGGGGAGCAGGCAACATTGCGAAGAGAGCAGCAGCAACCCTCCGACAAAAAAAGGCTCGGACCACTAATCCTCCAATACCAGTTCCTCCAAGGAAACAACACCTCCTCCAGCTCTCATCAACCAGACTTCTCCACCAGCCCTCGTCGACCAGACACGTCCTCCATCGCCTACCAACCCAACCCCTCCACCTCCCGCTGACCAGACACCTCCTGATCAGACAGGAGAGGCTTTGATGAGCATGGTTCTCAATTCAGCCAAAGATAGGATGACAAAGCTATCGAGGCACCGACGCAACCGAGAGGTCATCATCAGTACCGACTCCATGGAGGTCGACCAGATCATTAACCGTGCGCTGAACGAAGTGCTCAGCGTAAGTTGCTATTTTTTACTGAGCTTTTATTTGTTTATCTTGTCATTTTATTTCCACTAACAGTTTTATCTTTTCTCTTATCGCAAGGAGTTCTAACCATGAGCGCTAGCTAGCACTGCTCGGGAGCCCTGACTGCTCAATGTGAGAATAGACTTGGCGAGCAGCTTAAAGTGTCTGAGGATAGACACACAGAGGATCTTAAGACGGCTGAGGCCAAATACACCGAGCGGCTCGAGGCAGCCGAGAAGAAAATCGCTTAACTGCTCGAACAGAAGGCCAAGTTGGCCGAAGAGCTGAAACAGCATCAGGCTACCTTAACCAAAGCCATCGAAACTAAAGAGAAGTACAAGGAGGATTCCTTGCTTAACTTTAAGGAAGCCTCTAAGCTCCAAAACGATCTGGTCATCAGCAGAAAGGAGACTGAGGGGTTGGAGGAACGCATCAAAGAGCTCAAGGATACAAATGCAAATAACCTGGAGAGATACAAGGGAGCCACTTTTAAATGCTTCTATTCGTTTGGGAAGAATAACCGCAGGGCAGACTTCAACTATCTATCAGAGCATATGAGGCAGTCTGAGATAAACAGGTGTCTGGCTCACCTTGAAGAGGAGGAGAGAGCGAAAGTTCCAGCATCCCTCGAAATCTCTTTGGCTACGAGCATCGATGGCGTAGATGAGGAAATTGGGGCCTCCGTCGACCAGCAAATTCCTCAAGATCCTCCTGCTTCATAATTTCTTTTATTTAAATTTGTAACTTGGGACACACAGACCTTGGTTCGTAGTGTCTAGACAATATATTTTTTGCTGCACGGGAAGCTTTTTCTTTTGAACAGAGAATTACATCCGAGCAGTAACTTCTTGTGGTGTAAAACAATTTACTTTTAATATTTAGATATTATAATACTTGCAATATATTACAACATCATGTTCGCATGACTGAACTTAGCATAGCACTTTGGATTGATTTAACAAAATTTAATCGAAATTTTGAAAAATACTCTAAGTACCGTAGCATGCTTTCACTTATTTTGCTCGTGTGTTTACATATACTTGTCGATATGCTTTGCTTACTAGGTACCTTATATGCCCCCCAAGTGATTGAGGAACTTTAGGTGCTCAGTCACTTTCCTTGACCAAGACCTGTTCGAACATTACTGCTCGTAATAAAGATTTATAAAAATGATAATATAGCAAAACAACACACGTAATGAGAAAATACTTGTAATAAATACAATAATTGGCAAGATTGACTGGCTGCGCACAGTCCCTTTTATTTCTCATAATAAATGAACAATCATGTCTGTACGAGTGATCAAAAATTTGATCTTACACTTATAAGCGATTAGCCATATGGCTGACTAACCCTTGTTCATAAACTTGTAAAAAGTGAAATTAATACAAGCCAATTCTTTAAAAAGAATTGTTTATTGATAATACTTGCGCAGGTGTTCTCCATTCCAATAGCGAGGAATGAGATCTCCATTTAAGCGAGCAAGTTTGTAGGTGCCTGGTTGAAGGAATTCTTTGATTTGGTATGGTATTTCCCAGTTAGGTCCAAGCACTCCAGCAGCTTGATCGCAGGTATTAAGAAAAATCCTTCTAAGTATCGAATCTCCCACATTAAATTTTCTTTCACGTACTTTAGAGTTGAAGTACCGGGTGGCCTTTTGTTGGTAAGCTGCTACTTGAAGTTGGGCTTGCTCACGCCTTTCATCGACCAAGTCCAAAGATTCCATCAGTAACTGGATATTAACGTCTTGATCGTATGCCAACCTTCGGTGTGATGGTGGATTTAATTCAATAGGCAACATAGCTTCATACCCATAGGCTAAGGAAAATGGAGTATGACATGTTGCTGTTTGATGAGATGTTCTATACGACCAAAGGACTTCAGGCAACTGCTCTGGCCATGCCCCCTTGGCTTCTTCAAGCCTTTTCTTCAAAGTATCCTTTAGGGTCTTGTTGACAGCCTCAACTTGTCTGTTTGCCTGTGGATGAGCTACTGAAGAAAAACTTTTTATAATCCATTGCCTTTCGCAAAAATCGGTGAACAGATCACTGTCAAACTGTGTGTTGTTCTCTGAGACAATTTTTCTTAGCAATCCATAGTGACACACAATGTTCTTGACAACAAAATCCAGCACCTTCTTGGTCATGATGGTCGCAAGTGGCTCGACTTCGGCCCACATCGTGAAGTAGTCAACAACAACCACCGCATACTTGACGTTGCCTTTTCCTGTGGACAAAGACCCAATCAAATATATCCCCCACACTGCAAATGTCCATGGGCTTTGCATTTGTTTTAGCTCATTAGGGGCTGCTCGGGGTATCTTGGAAAATCTTTGGCACTTGTTGCACTTTTGAACAAAATCCACAGAGTCTTCATTCATTGTTGGCCAGAAGTATCCTTGCCTTAGGATCTTTTTTGATAAACTCTGCCCCCCGGCATGATCTCTGCAGAAACCTTCATGGACTTCTCGCATTAATTCTTTGGCTTTTTCTTTAGAAACACACCTTAGGAGTGGCATTGAGTACCCTATTCTGTATAAAATTATGTTGACCAGGATAAAACGAGCAGATTTCCTCTGGAGGGCTCTTGCTTTGTTTCTATCCGTTGGCAGTACTCCATGCATCAAGTACTCAATGAAGGGTTCCTGAATTACCAGAGAGGTTTCTTCTGCTTTGATGCTTGGTGTGGACAGTCATTCAACAGGCACTATATTCAAGGTGTTAGCATCCTTTGCACTTGCTAATTTGGCCAAAGCATCAGCGTTTGAGTTCTGGTCTCGAGGTACTTGCTCGAGAGTATATTTTTCAAATTGCGCCAACAAATCCTTTGCTTTGTTCAAGTAAGAAACCATCTTCAGACCCCAGGCTTGATATTCTCTATTAATTTGATTAACCACCAACTGGGAGTCACTATAGATTTCAAGTGACTTTATGTTCATGTCCCTGCCTAATGTTAACCCTGCAAGCAGCGCTTCATACTCGACTTCGTTATTGGACGTTGTGACGTCGAATCTGATTGCGCAGTGGAATCGATGTCCTTCAGGTGTTACCAAAATCACACCTGCTCCAGCGTGGTGCTCATTAGAAGAGATGTCTGTGAACAACTTCCAAGAGGGAGTTTGGCTTTGGGATCAGGCTCTTCTATGTCTAGAAGTCCAGTGAGCTCAGCGACAAAGTCTGCTAGAGCTTGTCCCTTTACTGCTACTCATGGCAAATAAGAAATATCAAATTGTCCAAGCTCAACCGCCCATTTCAACAATTGACCAGCGGCTTCTAGTTTCTGTAGGACTTGCCGTAGGGGCTGGTCGGTGAGTACTGCAATGGGGTGATCTTGGAAGTATGGTCGCAACTTTCTGGAGGCTAAAATTAAGTAGTAGGCCAATTTCCCAATGGGGGGATACCGCAGTTCTGCTCCTATTAGACTTTTGCTTATATAATACACAGATTTCTGCACATGCTCCTCCTCTCTTACTAAGACAGCACTAGCAACATATTCTGTGACCGCCAAATAGATGAACAAAGTTTCTTTTTCAACTAGTTTAGACAAAATTGGTGGCTGTGACATATGAGACTTTACAGCCTGGAAAACCTGCTCACACTCCTCCGTCCATTCAAATTTCTTATTCCCCCTAAGTAGATTAAAAAATGGGACACACTTGTCTGTGGATTTAGAGATTAATCTACTTAGAGCGACAATCCTCCCAGTTAAACTCTGAACATCTTTTATCTTTGTTGGCGATTTCATATCGACCAAGGCCTTGATTTTTTCGGGATTAGCTTCAATACCTCGTGAGTTCACTATAAATCCCAAAAATGTCCTTGATCAAACTCCGAAGGAACACTTAAGGGGATTCAGCTTCATCTGATATTTATTTAAGACGTTGAAGCACTCTTGTAGGTCCCTAATGTGTTCTTTTTCCGTCTTCGACTTAACCAGCATATCATCAACATACACTTCCATGTTTACACCGATCAGCTCTTTAAACATGTGATTGACCAGTCGCTGGTAAGTCGCACCAACGTTTTTTAAACTGAAAGGCATCACTTTGTAACAATATAGCCCTGTATCGATCCGAAAGCTAGTGTGATCCTCATCAGGTGGGTGCATACTGATCTGATTGTATCCAGAGTATGCATCCATGAATGATCCTTGGGAGTGGGAAATAATCTTTTGGGCAGGTTTTATTAATGTCTGTGAAATCCACGCATATTCTCCATTTGCCATTCGGCTTGGGAACTAGTACAGGATTAGAGACCCACGATGGATAAAACGCTACCCTGATGAATCCGTTTTCCTTTAGCTTCTCGACTTCTTCCTTTAAAGCTTTCAATCTGTCTTTGTCGAGCAGCCTTCTTTTCTGTTGCACTAGTGGAAACCTTTTATCTATGTTCAAGACATGGCTGATAACTGCAAGGTCAATCCCAACCATATCTTTATGCGGCCAGGCAAATACCTCATGGTTCTTCTTTAAAAATTCCACCAATCTTTGTTTTGTTGTTGTCTCTAAGTTTTTACCGACTTTCACAACCCTGGTTGGATCTGCTTCATTGAGTAGGACCTCCTCGAGGTCCTTAACTAGTCCTACTTCCTCATCAAAATCCCCAAAGCGAGGATCTAACTCCCTATCCTTACTTTGGGCAACACCCTATTTGTTGACGTGCTCACCTGATTGGGCTTGTACCTCATCGGCCAATTGTAACTCTTTTCTGGCTGTTTCCCTCGATCCACCCTTTTTCGCTTTAGTAATCAATGAATTGTAGCATTCCCTCACTTCTCGTTGGTTTCCCAACACGCATCCTATCCCTGCGTCAGTTGGACCAAGGTTACGGCTCACAGGTCGACTAGAATAGGCCTTCCAATCACAGCATAGTATGTAGAAGGACAATCAACTACTATAAAAGTAGTGAGTAATGTCCTGTTCATAGGCGCAGTTCCTGCTGTAACCGGGAGCCTGATCGACCCTGTTGGCATAAATGGTTTGGTTGCATGGCTCCAGGTCTTTCACTGACAATTTCATTCTTTCTAGTGAAGATTTGTACAAAATGTTCACTAAGCTTCCCGTGTCAACTAACACCCGCTTAACCATCATGTTGGCTATCTGGACGTCCACGACCAGAGGGTCTGAATGAGGGAATCGGACATGCTGAGCGTCAAGTTCAGAGAAAGTTATTAGCTCTTCTTCTATTCGAGCTTTTTTGGAAGTTCGTTCCTCCACATTTAGCATTTTGATGTCCTGGTCGTGGGTTGAGAACCTCCAGTGGCTCGTACGTATCTCCTCAAGTGTCCTTGTCTGATAAGGAACTCAATTTCATCTTTCAGTTAGTTACACTCATTGGGGTCATGAACATAGTCATTGTGGAAACGAAAAAACTTTGTTGTATCTCTCTTGGAGATATCATTCCTAATTGGCACTGGTCGCTTGTAAGGGACATTGGTGATGGTCGCCTGGTACACCTCTGCTCTGCTTTCGACAAGGGCCATGTAGTTGGTTAATCTCGGCTCGTACCTATTTCCCTTAGGGCATTTATTTTCAGACGTTGATGGCTCGGTGTTCGCCCTTTTTTAACCAGTTTTCCCATTGCTTTTGCCGTTGCCATTGGGTTTATCTGACCCGTTGGCGGCTTTAGGAGGTTCGTCTTTTGGTCCCTTGTCTTTTGCAAGTGACTTCCCTTTGTTGGCAATCGTCTCTTCGAGCTTAATGTACCGGTCTACTCGATCAAGGAATTCCTGGGTACTCTTCACCCCACTCTTCCTTAAACTGTTCCAGAGGGGAGAGTGGCGCCGCACTCCAGTAGTAAGGGCCATCATTTTCCCTTCATCGCCAACTGTTTTAGCTTCAGCTGCTGCTCGCATAAAATACTGGACGTACTCCTTTAAGGATTCTCCATCCTTCTAGCGTATCTCGACTAGTTGGTTGGCTTCAATTGGGTGCACACGACCAGCATAGAACTGCCCGTAGAATTCCTTCACAGACATCTCCCATGACACTATGCTAGCAGGAGGGAATTTAAAAAACCATTCCTGAGCAGTATCAAATAGGGTGGCCAGAAAGATTCTGCAGTGGGCATCATCCAACACCTTTTGGATGTCCATCTGTATCTCGAACTTATTCACATGAGATACCGGGTCCCCATATCCATCGAAGTTGGGAAATACTGGCATCTTGAATTTGCTAGGGGTTTCTGCTATTGCTATTCTTTGTATGAACGGAGTGCCTCTTCTCCAATCATACTCGATATGAGATGTTCGGCTCCCCACCAGCTGCTGGACGGCTTGGTTCAGTGCATCGATCTGGGCTTGTACTGCGTCTGAGATTGCTGAGGCGACTGGTGCTGGAGGAGCGTACTCATTGTGCCTTTCACACCTGTCATTGTGCACATCTCTCAAGTCGTCTTCTCTGCGCCTTTGCTCGCTAGTGCCCAGCCGATCAAAAACGTTAGGCTGCCTAGGCTGCCCCCAGTGTTTGGCTTACAGGCCTATTTTATCTTAGTGGGGGTTTCCTTTCTCCACCTCTCTCTCCTTGCCCTTGACCAGCATTCCCTCGGCCAAAATCAGCTTCGTTATAGTCATAACCGTCCCGAAAACGTGATTGGCTATGGCGCGATCTGCTGATCGCACTATTTCCTCCTCTCGCTGGTACCTCTCGAGCATCAGGGGGAGGCCTACGTTGGTCGATGGGTCCTCGAGCATTATTATGTCATGGGGGCCCCTGATCACAGAGCCTGACTCAGCATGCCTTCTGTTAGCAGAAGGGCGCTGTCCCCTGCTCGGAGGATTCAGTTCCTCAGTAGTTTGGCGTCTAGGGCTTCGGGGAGGCTGCCCGGCCCTATTCTGCCATTGATGCTGGGGATTATCTTGACCAGCCCAAGAAGGTGGATGCTGCTCGGGATCTTGAAATGGAATATCCTTTTTAGCAGCAGGATGTTGCTCCGGCCTCTGAGGGCTTGCCGGCTGAGGTGGAGGACTTAGGTCTAGGCCTTGTTGTGGTGGTGCACTTGGTGGCTGTTCTAGTTGAGAAGTTGGCACAGGTCATCCTCGTGCCAACTAGATGGCTGCCTCCAGGGTGGCGGTGGCATCTCTTTATCAGCGGTCCATGTCAGCCTACCGCTCATTCAACTCTTAACGTTAACGGACAATCTCCCTTTGTTGCAACGCCATTGTCTCAGCCACATTCTTCTGATTGGCCCTCAGATTAGCCAACTCCTGCTGCAACACACTCAGTGTTGTCCTTAAGGTCTCATAATCCATCTCCTCCTCTTCAAAATCCAACTGTGGTTCATCTTCAGCCACATTTGGCGAAGGAGGCTGGGTAGATGCAGCACCAGAAGTCTGTCCTGCCTTTTTGGATGTTTTCGCTATTGATTTCCTTGGAAGTCTTGAATTCGATCTCTCAACGAAAGCACCAAAATGTTGACCCTCGAATTGGTCAACGACACGGAGTCAGATAAACGATATAGAATGAGATGAAAACAAGAAGAAATCAAGACAAAAAAGTAAACGACACAAAAAATTTATAGTGGTTCGACCCCAATTAGATGGTAATGACCTACGTCCACTTAGTGTTCTTATTAATGTAGGATCCCAACACTGTGATTGATGAACTAAGGGTTCACGAGTTTCATAAGCTTCAGGATGATTACAATTTCGGTGATTAATAACACTGTAATTTTCTCTTCGAATTCTATCAGTCCAAAAAAGTGCCCTCCCTTGAGCCATTTTATTCGTATTTATAGGCTCAAGAAGGTTACATGGGCCAATGGGCCTTAATTACACTTAAGACTTGCATATCTAGGTAAATAAAGAAATTATAATTAATGCATAATCACAAGATTGCACATCTGAAGGAAATAAATGAATATATGCGACCAGGCTGGTCGCACACAAGTATGATGCTTGATAAACCAACAGTCTTCTGGTTGATGGCCGAGCAGGATATACTTACTGAAAAAAGCCACGTGCCTCCCACGTGTAGACCAATCCTGCCACGTCATCAAGTAGTCCGTTTTTTGGTAAACAAAAATAATTTTAATTATGGAAGAGAATAATTAAAATATTTTTAATTAAGGAAAATAATCAAAACTATTTCAACTATAGATATTTTCAATTAAAACCATTTTAATTCAATTTCAAAATTTTAATTAATTAATATAATTAAAATATTTTGGGAACAACACATTAGGGTTTGCATGACACAAACCCTAGCTGTGTCATCAAGAGGGGGGGCGGCAAGGGGTCTCGGCGGTGGGGACAAAGTCGTACGACCATGTCGTACGGATCCGTACGATGTACGAATGGGGCCATACAGATGTACGGATGATGGGGAAGGCACCTCGGGGTGCGTGCCATGGCGATTAGCGATGATGGTGATGTCATCTCGATTTTCATGTCAAACTCTGTTGAATCCAATTACAACAATTTTATAATTAAATTTCAAAAAATAAAATTACAAAATTCATATGCCCCAAAATTTGGCTTACATTTTTCATCTAGAAATATTAAGAACAATTCATAAACCCAAAAGCATCATTTTAAACAACCCTTAAGAATCAATCATTATCAATATAAACATCCATCCATTCAAATATATATCACATATAATATAAAAATGCACATAATCTGACACAACAATTAAGAATATGTAGGGATTAATGATCTGCTCTGATACCAGTTGTTGGAAAAACATTCAGAGTGCACAGGGAAATAGCATGGTGGGCCCAGTTAATTAACAACAAAAAAATTTCCACCTCTCATATAAACAGGTTATATGTTCAAGAATACATGCAAGAACCATTAATATACAATATCATTAATCGTGTAACATATATATACACACGTATACAAATATTTAAGAACATAAATATTTTCCTCTTGAAGCCTATCAAGTGTCCTTGAGTCTTTTTGTATAAATAACGATATTCCAATCCAACGCTTTGAGTACTCAGACCACAATCTTCCGAAGTGTTCTCTACACCTCAAGATGTGGGTGGGAACATAGAGAACAATGGTTTGTAATTTAGAATTCACAAGTTTATCTCAACACATGAATACTTGGATTATGGTTTGAGAAAAAGTTGGAAACTCTTATGAATCACCACTGTCTTTCTCTTTATTATCACATAATATATATAGATTGTATATTACCTTATTATTCATAATAATAATAATGATGACGACGATGATGATGATGATGATGATAATAAGAATTGATTTAGGTAATATCTAACTTACCAAATTTGAAAAATCTATTTTCAAATTATTAAATAAAAAATAAATAAAATATGAAAAAAAAAAAAACCAATACTGATACTTTATCAGTACCACACGATGGCACAGTCCTTGGACTGTGTTATGCATGTGGCACTATTCCCATTCAGAGAATATTGCATTTTTCTTATTTTCTTTTATTTATATAAATAAATCATTCCCACAAAATATGGTATCTTTTTTAGGAAAAGATCACAACCATGATTTAAATTTAAATTTAAATTTCAAATTAATGATCATTGTCATCATCTTTTAAAAATCAATAAATCAAAACTATTTTAACTTACCATTTTTATTTTCTCCCACTTAAATAAAATAATTAATTTCAAAAATTAATTTATATATTATATATATTGAAAATTCTATATTTAAATAAATAAATATATTTTCAAAATTTAATAATTAATTCCAAATTAATTATTCAACCTCAATTATCATATAATTGTATATTTTACCCGAAGAATAAAATTGTTCTCAAATTTCCAAATTACAGTTTTACCCTTGTATCTACTCTTACTTTCATATGGTGTTGTTAGAGCCACCCTGGGGACCTATGGACCTATAATTTCAAGCTCTAATAAATATCATATTATTAATCAAAGCTCTTTGATTAAATAATTATATTTATTAATCTCATGATTACTCCACTATATATATGAGATTGAACTCTTGATAATTATAAAAATATATTTACAGAGTACTTTATTAAAGAATAAAGTGTCCATCGATATAATCATTACATACAACAGTAATCCTCTATTAATGGTTCATAATTAATAGGGAATGAAATTACTGTTTTACCCTTTTAACTATATCTAGTTCCTAGTGTATCATTGACTTTACTAATGAAGGTTGTGTCACAACAAGTTTGCAATGTAAGTGCTCATAACATTTTCAGTCCCAAAAGTCAACCCAATAGGGAACCGTTATTCAGAAGGTATATATTTCATATCTGTTAAACTATGTCCCCAACCATATATATCATTGAGTCCCCAAGACAATTGTTCTTAGCCTGATCATTCTGACAAACCTTAACGCATGAATCAAATGATTAGATGACATATATAGGAGTTCATAGTAACCTAAGGAATAAGATCATCGTGTATATGATCATTGTTTGATGTGTTTGATTAATATTATGAAACGGTGTTTAAACAAATATTAACAAATCACATCTGGTCCAGTTCTATATATCACTATATATAAAGTACCTTCACTAAAGTGTCCTACTACACTAGTGATCCGGATCTAGGTCACTTGTATTCATAATATTAGCGAAGTAGAGTCCCAAAACTTTACTTAGCTAGTTAGATAGTAGTAGTAGCAGTAGCAGTTATAGTATGATAATTACTGTGGATTTTGGTTCAAGCCGGGACTTAGTTGAACACTCGTAGCAACACTTATTGTGACGCCCCACGTCACTATGGCTGCTTTTTGGAATGACGACTGGCCCTACAAACCAAGACAAGTCTTTCCAACGTGCTTTGTCCTCACTCGCACACTTCCTGGGAAAACTTCCCAAGAGGTCACCCATCCCTGGATTACTCCAGGCCAAGCACGCTTAACCATGGAGTTCTCAAGTGATGGGCTACCGAAAAGAAGATGCACCTTCCTGATATAGGTAGTACCCATCAATCCATTTAAGCCATCTTCAACTGTGTAGTCCCATACCTACACAGTCTTAGAATCATTACACTTGACCTTCCCCAGGCGGTGTGGGATTGCACAGCTTACCTGGTCTTTCCCCTTACGGATCACGGGATTCTGACTGTCACAATCACCCCCCCTTACGGGCCCGACGTCCCTGTTGGCCACACTTCCGGCTGGGTCAAGGCTCTGATACCATTAATCACAATAACCATATCAAGGGCTTTCCCCCACGGGATAAATCTTACCACACCACAATCATAAACCACTTGCAGTGCTGCAAACATGCCCATGGCATTCATACATACTCATAATCCCTGCTCTTCCAACATTCACACCATGCCTCAACTCCAGCATGCAAATAACGCAATTATATATTCACAGAGCAGGCAATCATATGATCACAGTCATATATATATTTATGGAGCATATAATCATATAGTCAAGAGTCAGGCTCTATCAGATTCTCATGCTCCCTAATACAATATGCAGGTAAAGCATTCACATTTTATACAAACAGCTATGCACATAGCTACAGAAATAGTTACTATTCCTTGAGTGAAGCTATCTTCAGTGATGAGTGTACATGCCCAGCTTGTCTTCAGGAACCATAAACCTTGACTCGCTCTGATACCAAGTTGTAACGCCCCACGTCACTATGGCTGCTTTCTGGAATGACAACTGGCCCTACAAACCAAGACAAGTCTTTCCAGCGTGCTTTGTCCTCACTCGGACACTTCCTGAGAAAACTTCCCAGGAGGTCACCCATCCCTAAATTACTCCAGGCCAAGCACGCTTAACCATGGAGTTCTCAAGTGATGGGCTACCAAAAAGAAGATGCACCTTCCTGATATAGGTAGTACCCATCAATCCATTTAAGCCCTCTTCAACTGTGTAGTCCCATACCTACACAGTCTTAGAATCATTACACTTGACCTTCCCCAGGCGGTGTGGGATTGCACAGCTTACCTGGTCTTTCCCCTTACGGATCACGGGATTCTGATTGTCACACTTATAGATTTTATAAGTTTAACCTATAGTTTAAGAATATTAATTATAACATAAGGTTTGATTAATATAAAGATGTCATTTATTATACTATAAGGTTTAGATAGAAATAATAAGATCATGACACTTGTCGTGTGCATGTTTATTTAAGGATTTAATTATAGTTTAAATAAAAGAAAGCTCTAGAATCTTCCAAGACCATTAAGAGCATGACATTTGTCACAATCTTGTTTATTTGAGGATTTAAGCATTTTAAGTGGATAATTCAAAAATAGAAGTTTCTAGAAGCTCTAGACTCTTCCAGAACTTGCTGGAATCTCGTATTACTCAGTCAAACCTGATTAATCAATTCAAATTATGTTGAAAAAGTGCAATTACGTGTTTAATATATTCACGTATGTCGATATATCGCAGCATAGGAGTCGATGTATCGCCACACGGGAGATACGAAAAACACGTCAAGTTCGCACAAACGAAACGATGAGCGCTCGGGACATAAGGCCATGCGATATATCACCTATGATGGGCGATATATCGGCCCTAGGGCCATATTTTCAAATGATGATGAAACCGAGCTTGATTCATTCCCTAACCTCTTGACTAGCCTCTTAACGTTTTGACCAAGTCTTCAGCACCTGTTGAATGAATATTCAAATATTTTTCAATTAATATTCATTATTTTATTCAAGCTAAAAGGAGGTTGTTTCACTCCTTGAACTCTATAAATAGGTCCTAGTACCCAGCCATTTTTCTCATTCTTTAAGCTGTGTTCAGAGCCTTCAAGCTGCTAGGGTTACTATAGAGTGATAAACACTTGGGTTGGGATAAAAGCTTTATCATCTAAAGCTTTATAAACACTTGGGAAGTGAGATTTATAGTGTGTTTTCAATATCAAGGTGTAGTTCGGTTTTAGTACATTCAAAGGTATTCCTAATTTTAAGTTCATTTATGTATGGTTCCTTAGTTTCCTTTAGTTTTCTTTACTCAAATCCTAACTCGTCATTTAAATTCTTGGTTAGGTATTCAAGTTCTTTGAACTTAAGGGTTCTTTTCAGTAAGTCTCCTCTTGGTGGTTTAGTTCATTTCTTTATCATCTTTTTCTTTAGAAATACTCACATTCTTATTGTTGGTTTTAGGAGTGTTCCAAATCATGTCCTTGTTATCATAAATCCCGGTATTTGTAAGGAAAATAGGATAGATATTGTATGCTTTTATGTTTCGATATATGTTTATGTTATATGTATGATATGTTTTTAGTTTTTAGCATATAATTGTTTAGATAACAATCACATAATTTGTTTAGATAACAAGCCCCAATAATATATTCCGTGGGCATATGATTGTTTAGATAACGAGCCCCATAAATTTATATGACTTGTTTAGATAACTAAGCCCCATAAATTTATGGGCATATGATTTCCTAGCTAGCAAGCCCCAAGAAGTATGATGGCCATTATAATGCATGTTTTATATTCATATGTTTTGTAGTCTTATGTTTATGTTTTATGCTATATGTGCTAGTAGATTTTCCTTGTTGGGCATTAGGCTCATTCCTTTATTTTTATGTATGCAGGAAAATAGTTATGGTGGCAGAAGGATTCTTGGCAGCTTGGTTTGTGTATTAAGGATGAATGGATTTGATAAACTGCGTGAACGATTTGAGGACGACGTTATTTTAGTCTCTTTAAATTATATTTTTGTGTATTTTGCGCATTTAGTTTTGGAAACAATTTCCTTTAGTTTAAAGTTATGTTTTATTTTAAAACAATGGGATCCCATACCCCGCATTTATGTATTTCAATATTTGTTTTGGAATTTTTATAAAGTTGTGAATATTTCTTATGTATGTTTTCTCAAAAATAGTAGCTAAGTCTAGTAGTTTTAATGGTTCAATGTCTTAGAATTAGTTGGGTCATTACAGTTGGTATCAAAGAAACTGTCCATTCGCATGAAGTTCTCCTTGATACACATGCTCAAGCTCCAAATCTAACCGCCAATGTAAGTTTTTATGGGATAGTTATTATGTTTATGTGTTTAGCTAACATTTTAGCCTTATGTTTTCAGTTAAGAATGAATGGAGCATTAACTTATGAGGATATCCGAGCCCTTAAGGCCTTGAAAAGAATTAGAGAGCCAAGAAACACCGTAGGAGTGCTAGAAAGAATCACTCGAAGATTACTCTTATTCCACAGGGAGATAGGTCACCTCCAAGAAACTAAGCAAATCATGATGAGAGCTACGAAGCAATATGTTTTAGTGATTAGACTTTTTAAAGATTATCCTGCTGTAATTGCAGCCTTAGAAGACATATGGGAGACGATAGATGATGAGGATGAATTACTGGTAGCTATGAGATATTATTTTCTCATACTTAGGTTCACCTCTAAGATGGAGTTCCAATTCACAAATGAGCAAAAACATAGAATTTTTTTTAATCTTCCTCGAGGGCATTTTGAGGCTCAAGATAATGATGACTATGAAGAAATAGATGATGATATATTAGATGAAGGATTAGATGTAGAAGATCCCGATTTTTAGAATATATTAGTTTCTTTATTTATTTTATTTATTATTTGTTTTCTTTGATGATTGTACTTAGTGAAAAGTGTTTTTCCAAATTAATATCAATGTTATTTTGATGACATATATGAGTTTGATTTTTATTTTGCAATCATAATAAATAATAAATTTAATAAATAATGACTAAGTTTGGTGAGGGTGGATATAAGTCAATGGACTGGGTTCCATATTGAGAGTTAGGGGGCCATGGTAGTGGGAACGATTTTACTGATCCCAGCCCTCCCTCAATATGGTTGACTTTGGAACAACGATGAATTTCGAGCCTGAGAATTAAGTCATATAGGATGATTAGAAACAAACTTAGAAAATAATAAAGATGGCTTATTTTTCTAAGTGTAGAAACACACTCTAATGATAAAAGAAGGCTTATATAATTCTTTTTATAAGAAATCATAAATTAATAGGTCTGAGTTATGTTTGCTTAGATTAAGTTTTTGCCTTAGAGCTTATTAGGGTAAGTTCTAACATGTTCTTCTCAAATGTTAGAACTCTGCTGAAGATGTCACTCAGAAGGTCTGCTCGCACCAATGCTAATGCCTCCAATGCTACTCTTGAGAGCAATGAATCCCCTCCAGTACGCAGAAGGGGAGTGTGTGCTACTGCCAACCGAAATGCACCGCCGCCGCCGGTTGACAACACTGCGGAAATTTCCAGACTACGACAGCAAATTAAGGAATTACTGCAGCAACAGCGACAACAGGCTCTGCCTCAGACTCAGCCTCCGCCTCCGCCGCAACCGCAGCCACAACAAATGGCTCCAGCACCCCAACAAGTTATTCCGTATGGGGGATGGCCAATGGTGAACTATGAGCCATACCCAGCTCAGCATATGGAGCCAATTTATGAGCGGTTTCGTAAGCAACACGCTCCGAACTTTGAAGGGACAACAGACCCCTTCGAGGCAGAATAATGGCTTAGAAATGTGGAGCCAATCCTAGCGCACATGAATCTCGGCAACGCGGACCGCATATCCTGCGTTTCGTCTCTACTCAAAAAAGATGCTAGAATATGGTGGGACTTAGTTCAGTAGACTCACGATGTCGCCACCATGACTTGGACTATATTTTTGGAGCTATTCCACAAAAAGTACTACAATTCGGCAATCATCGCTTCAAGGGTCGAGGAGTTCGCTGATCTGAAGCAAGGGAATTTATCAGTAGCAGAGTATGCTCGGCAGTTTGACCGATTAGCCAAGTTTGCACCAGAAATGGTTCTAACTGACTTTTTGAGGGTGACCAAGTTCATTAGAGGACTTCGACAAAAGATTGAGCTAGGGGTTAAGTTAGCGAACTCAGGAAATACTACTTATGTCGATGTTCTAGAAACAACAATAGAAGTAGAAAGGCTTCAGGCAAATGTTAGTAAAGAGGAGGCTAGTAAGCCTAAGCCTAAACAGCAGAGTCAACCTCAGAATGGTTGGAACAACAACAGCAATTAGTCCAGCAACAATAATGGTCAAAAAAGAAAGCATCCTGACAACAAGCAGTCCGACAACGATAAAAGGGCACGGACAAACAATGGAGGCAATCGATCGGGTTATGTAGAATACCCACAATGTGCTAAGTGTCAAAAGAAACATCCTAGTTAGTGTCGTGAAAACACCAAGGGATGCTTCAACTGTGGTCAGGAAGGTCACAAAAAGAGGCAGTGTCCCCAGCTCAAGCCAAAGGGAAAAAAGGAAGACAAGATGGTTCTTGCCAGGGTATTTGCCTTAACCCAAGGAGAAGTTGACGCTAGCAATAAAGTAGTTACAGGTCAGGTTTCTATCCTCAATAATGTATGTTCTGTAT
Source organism: Humulus lupulus (assembly GCF_963169125.1). Classification (NCBI taxonomy): domain Eukaryota; kingdom Viridiplantae; phylum Streptophyta; class Magnoliopsida; order Rosales; family Cannabaceae; genus Humulus; species Humulus lupulus. The sequence goes on from NC_084795.1 coordinate 91,625,512, forward strand.
TATTTGATTCGGGAGCCACTCACTCATATATCTCGTTAGGAATGATAGAGAAATTAGACAAACCTTGTTGAAGATTTAGAACTAGGTTTGTAACTAAGTTGCCTTCGGGCAAAGTAGTCCTATCATCACGGATAGTACGAGGCATACTGATCAAGATTGAGGAAGTAGAACTAGAAGGACACTTGATAGAACTGGAGATCAAAGACTTCGACATGATACTAGGCATGGACTGGCTAGCAAGGCACGGCGCAACCATCGACTGCAAACGCAAGAAAGTGACGTTCGAGACTCCTGACGGCCAGAGATTATGCTTTATGGGACAAGTTTCAGGATTACACACACCGTTTATATCATCTCTCAAAGCTCAGAGGATGATAGAAAAAGGATGTCAAGCATTCTTAGCCAGCGTCACGGATGTGGTAAAGGAAGCACCACTAAAAATTGGAGACGTCCACGTCGTAAAAGAATTCCCAGAAGTATTTCCTGACGACTTACCAGGGCGGCCGCCGACTCGAGAAATTGACTTCACAATCGAACTAATACCGGGCACCGAGCCTATCTCAAAGGTACCATACCGGATGGCACTTACTAGACTCAAGGAGTTGAAGACGCAACTACAAGAACTCCTAGACTTGAGTTTCATTAGACCGAGCCATTTTCCATGGAGAGCACCAGTTCTATTTGTGAAGAAAAAGGATGAAAGTATGCGGATGTGCATAGATTACCGCGAGCTGAATAAGGTGACGATTAAGAATAAGTACCCGCTACCCCGAATTGACGACTTGTTTGATCAACTCCGAGGAGCGACCGTGTTCTCAAAGATCAATTTAAGGTCCAAGTATCATCAGCTCAAGGATGGGAAGAGGATATTCCCAAGACAGCCTTTAGAACTCGTTATGGGCATTACGAGTTTTTAGGTATGTCTTTTGGTCTTATCAACGCTCCAGCCGCGTTTATGGATTTAGTGAATAGGGTCTTTAAGGACTACTTGGATAAATTAGTCGTAGTGTTCATCGACGATATCTTGGTGTACTCAAAGGACGCAAACGAGCACGAGGAGCATTTAAGGTTGATCTTGTTACGACTAAAGGAGCATCAACTTTACGCCAAGTTCAAGAAGTGCGAATTTTGGCTATCACAAGTAGCGTTGGCACATAGTATCCAAGGAAGGAGTTTTTGTAGACCCATCTAAGGTAGAGGCTGTGAAGGATTAGCCAAGACCAAAGAACGCATCAGAGGTAAGAAGCTTTATAGGATTAGCAGGTTATTATCGGAGGTTTGTAGAAGGCTTTTCTAAGATAGCCACTCTGCTCACCAACCTGACCCGGAAGCAACAAAGGTTCAACTGGACTGATAAGTATGAAGAGAGCTTCCAGTTGCTTAAAGATAAGATGTGCTCAGCACCAGTACTTTGTGTACCGACACCCAATGACAAGTTTGTAGTCTACTGTGATGCGTCGAAGCAAGGGTTGGGTTGTGTGCTGATGCAGAACGACAAGGTAATAGCCTACACCTCAAGGCAGCTGAAGGAGTATGAGCAACGCTATCCAATGCATGATATGGAGTTGGCAGTGGTGATCTTTGCATTAAAAATCTAGCGCCATTATCTTTATGGGGAACGGTGTGAGATTTTTACGGACCACAAAAGCTTAAAGTATTTCTTCACTCAAAAGGAGCTTAACATGAGGCAGCGCAGGTGGTTAGAACTAGTGAAGGATTATGACTGCGAAATCCTATACCACTTGGGAAAGGCAAACACAGCTGCTGATGCACTAAGTAGGAAGAGTTATGGAGGTATAGCAGCACTAGCTGGAATAGAAAAGCCACTACAGCAGGAGTTGATCAGTGCTGGAATAGAAGAAGTCATCGATAAGCTGGCTAACTTGTCTATCCAATCAAGTCTGTTAGAAGAAATACGAATTGGACAAGGGCATGATGACACATTATAGCACATATGGATGCAGTTAGAAAAGGCAAGGCCACAGATTTCTCGATATCAGGGCCGGGGTTATTGAGATATAAGGATCGGGTATGCGTGCCAAATGATCAAGGGATTAAGATGAAAATCTTAGAAGAAGCGCACAGTACCCCATACTCAGTTCACCCAGGGTCGACCAAGATGATCCACGACATTAAGGCAATATATTGGTGGCCAGGAATGAAGAAGGATATAGCAGAATTTGTGTCTAAATGTTTAGTATGCCAGCAAGTGAAAGCGGAACATCAGCGACCTGCAGGCTTATTGCAACCACTTAGCATTCCAGAATGGAAATGGGACGACATAGCAATGGATTTCGTGACAGGTTTGCCATGAACAAGTAAGCAGCATGATTCGGCTTGGGTAGTAGTAGATAGACTAACCAAGTCAGCTCATTTCCTGCCTGTCAAGACTACGTATACTGTAGATCAGTACGCAGACATTTATGTTCAAGAAATAGTACGACTGAATGGAATCCCTAAGACTATAGTGTCCGATAGAGGATTGGTGTTTACATCGAGATTTTGGGGAAGTTTTCAGCAAGCCATGGGTACCAAGTTAAATGTTAGTATGGCATTTCATCCTCAGACAGACGGTCAGTCCGAGCGTACCATACATATTTTAGAAGATATGTTGTGCACTTGTGTACTTGATTTCAGAGGATCATGGAGTAAGTATTTTTCGCTGATAGAATTCTCCTACAACAATAGCTACCAGTTAATGATCGGGATGGCACCTTATGAGTTACTTTATGGAAGAAGGTACCGATCACCGTTGGACGAGGTAGGAGAAAGGCAACTTCTTGGACCCGAAGTTGTTAGAAAAGCTCAAGAAGTAGTAGCGCTGATTAGGAAGCGTATGCTCACTGCTCAAAGCCGTTAGAAAAGTTATGTGGATGCCAAGCGGCGTGATGTGGAATTCAAGGTCGGAGATCAAGTATTCCTAAGGATATCTCCTATGAAAGGTGTGAAGCGGTTTGGGAAGAAAGGCAAGCTTAGTCCCCGGTTTATAGGTCCTTTCGAGATATTGGACAAAGTGGGAGCCGTTGCATATAGATTAGCCCTACCTCCAGCTCTAGCAGATAGCCACAATGTGTTCCACATCTTGATGCTACGAAAGTATGTGTCAGACCCATCTCACATCCTCAAGTATGATACGATAGAACTCCAGAAAGACTTGAGTTATGAGGATCGACCGGTTAGCATCCTAGACAGAGGGATGAAGCAGTTACGGTCCAAGATTTTTCCGATAGTCAAAGTCCTATGGACTAATAGTTCTGAACTAAAGGCAACATGGGAATTGGAGGAAGACATGTTAGCCCGGTAGCCGGAATTGTTTGGTAAGTAAATTTCGAGGAAGAAATTCTTTTTAGTAGGGGAGCTTTGCTCCAAAATTCTCAAGAAACTGATGAAGAAAGCATAAACTGACCTTAGAGAAAACCAGCTCTGTTTTCTCCCTTTCCTTTTTCTTCCTTTCCTCAGACTTCTATACTTTTCTACAACTTCCACTAACATAAAGCCTTAGTAACACTTAACTCCTGTAAGCCAAATGACTATTATGCCCTCCCTTTTAATTCTAACCCTTTAATCCTTTTGGGGCATTTTAGTCATTTCACCCCAATTCTCACTAACTCCTCAAGTGTCTCTAATACTTCCCGCTTAATTCCCGATACCTAATTAATCACCAATAATATTCCTCGGTTTTAAAATAGACTCTAATATACTCACTAAATTCCCATTTATATCCCTAGGCTCACCCCGGGCCGGGTATAAATCCTCGCCATGACTTTTTCGCTACTTTGCTCACTAGGATCCTCTCGAGTCACAGATCACAGATATATCCACATAATAATGTGGTCTCAACAATTATCACATATATCAATACAGTTATGCCCATACTGGCCAAAATTATGATTATGCCCTTCTAACCTAATCAGGGCCTACACGCATACTAATACACATAGTCATGCATTTCAAATATTCAAATAGTCATATAACATTCTTTAAACCATAATCATGCATTTACTCATCAAAGTCACACATAATTCCCATTATGCCCTCCAGGCACACTAATCAAGGTCCTTAAGCCTTATTAGCGAAGTTGGGTCGTTACACGACCAATGCTCAGTACCACTGCCGAACTTGACTAATAAGTCACAGCTTCACAATCAATACTGACACCATTGCCAATTCTTGACTCATAGGCCAGTGCCATTCACAGATAAGCAAGATTGCTAAGCATTTAATATGCAATCAATGTCCACATATATAACACTCAACATGTGTAATGACCCACGTCACTATGGCTGCTTCCTAGAATTACGACTGGCCCTACAAACCAACACGAGTCTTTCCACCGTGCTTTGTCCTCACTCGCACGCTTTCTGGGAAAACTTCCCAGGAGGTCACCCATCTTGATATTACTCTAGGTCAAGCACGCTTAACTTTGGAGTTCTCAAGTGATGGGCTACCGAAAAGAAGATGCATCTTGTTGATATAGGTAGTTGTTGGATTAGCTTATACAGGATCTTTATTTATTTTCATGTATATCTAATATTAAACAAATTAATACGAGAAAGCATAAAACATGTTTCTAAAATTGAATTCAAAGAGAAACAATGATTAGAATACTTACAGTATACGCAACAGAATTAAAGAGTCCTTCCTTCAGTTTCTATAACTCTTGTATCCTCTCTGTCGCAGAGTATTATCAAGAAAATGAAGCGATCTTCTATTTTCTTCACAGCCTTCCAATGTATCCTTAGAATCACCTAGACCAATGTGGGCAATTCTCAACACATGAGATAGATATAGAGAAGAAGAAGAGAAAATAATCAAAGAGACATAGAAAAGGACTTGTGTTTAGAGAGAATCTAAAACTATCAGTAAACCAGTGATTAAACTTATATGTCGTCTTAGAAATCTTAACATATGACTTCTCTCTAAGCACTCCTTTTATAGACTCAATTAGGCCATTTAATTTAATTAAAAAATCAATAAAATAATAGCCATTTTAAAGCCCTAGGTCGAAATTATCATGGGCTTCAGGCCCGTAAAATTTCCCATGTGATTATAAGCCTATTTGTTATACCCAAAAATTGGAGATCAATGACGTGGCAATAGAGGCGACAAATGGCAGTACATGGTCCGTAAAAGACACATTAAATAGTCAATAAATACATTGACTCCTTAGAGTTATGATAAAGTGACCCGGTAGACTGACGAAGGATTTGGACTGCTTGAAAGATGTCATAACCAAGCCAAGTGCACCTTGGTCTGAGGAAAGCTAAGGAGAGTGCATCCTAGGAGGCTAAGGAGAATAAATCTTAGGAGGCTAAGGAGAATGCATCCTAGGAGAGATAAGGAGAGTGCATCCTAGGAGGCTAAGGAGAATGCATCCTAGGAGGCTAAGGAGAATGCATCCTAGGAGAGCTAAGGAGAGTGCATCCTAGGAGGCTAAGGAGAGTGCATCCTAGGAGGCTAAGGAGAGTGCATCCTAGGAGAGCTAAGGAGAGTGCATCCTAGGAGAGCTAAGGAGAGTGCATCCGAGGAGAACTCAAGAGAGTGGTCCTAGGAGACCCCAAGATGGTGGTCCTAGGAGACCCCAAGGATTTGGTCCGAGGAGAAACATGGCATGCTAGAGGAGAGTGCCATGTTAGAGGAGAGAAGTGCATGTCCTACCACCATGCATGTCCTACCACCATGCACGTCTGACCAACAAATGTTTGTCCTACCACCATGCACATGTTCGACCAGCACTTGCATGGGTGGTCAGTAGGAGGTGGATCAACTAGCTAGAGGAGACTAAGTCAAGATTCCCATAAACAACTTCAACAAGATATGCGGGAATCTCTCATTCTTCCCACAAATGGGGGGTTTGTTACATTTTGAATTTTGAATGTTTCTTTGTAATTTAAATGTAATAAATATAATAAAATATCCCGGTTCTAAGGTGTTGACGCGGTTCTTCGCCAACAGGTAATTAAGAGAAGAGGAAGGGATTAGTACTGAAAGTAGAACCGTCACAGATATGAAATCTTATAGGATGAACTAGGTGACTCGAGACACTTTTTTTAAGTGGTTCGAAGGTTAAAATCCTTCTATTCCACTAGTCAATATTATTGATATCTTCTGGGTATTTGGTTTACAAAGTATATAGTTCTTCAAAGACTATTTTTCCCGCCCCCTATCAACTCCCAGGGTCTCCATATTTATAGGAGAAGGCACCTGGAAGTTGGTAGGGAGGTCATCCCGTAACCTTACCATTTGTCATATCAACTCTGTGACATTCATGATTAATTCCTAAACCTGACACATAAGTGTGGTCTAATCAGCATGGAAGGAGAGAATGGGTCGCACGGCCCAATCCAGCTGTGGGTGTCTGATACGCATGTTCTTGTTGCGTGTCCGAGAAGTCAGGGGGATATCGGACACGTGATGTCAGACATATGCACGTTTATCTTGCGTGTGTTGACTTCGTAGAGGGTCAGAGCTTCGTGGGAAGCCTGTGCCATGAGAAGCTCGTAATACGAGCTTCTCCCCTGATCTGACCTTCGGTCTTCTGATTCTGGGCAATTTGGGCGAGCTAATATCCTCGGTCTGCGGGCGTCTCGGACTAAACTTGATTAATCCGAGGCACGACCTTCTAATCAGCCCGTGGGAAAACCAGGGCGTACATCTGCCCCCCAAGCTCCTGCTCGTGGTACGTGATGTCATATATATGAGACCACAGTAGGGGCTTTCAGACTTTTCCCACAACCCTTCACATTCCATTCTTTTCACAGGCGTCTAACACGTGGAACATCGTGGGTGGCGACGGTACGTTTTACGAGAACCGTATTTAATGGCCTAGCCTATTGCCCAGCCGTCGCTTCATGTTTCGAGTGGAAGGCCTCGGATCCCTCACTAGGGTCACCCAAGGGTCTTCTACACGTGATCCTTTCCTGGTATAAAAGGGGGTGGCCACCCTACACACGGGCCACCCTTTCATTCAAAAAATTCTCAAATTTTCTTCTTCTTTCTCTGACCTTCCGAAGAATGAAACCCTCATCTCTGCTGCCCTCACTCTCCCTGTTCAGGAAGCTTAGGCGCACAAGTTTCTCCCAAGCTTTGGAAGCCACTGTACCGACGAAGCCCCCACCAACACAACACTCTCACTCACCACCCAGCAATACACTGTAAGTTTTCTGACCCTGTCCGTTTTGAAAATATGCTACTGTAGCTTAGGTAAGAAAATTTTTACTGTAGTCGCATGCATGGGGTTTCTGGGTTGCGCGGATATGGAGGGTGACAGCCCTTTTTAGACTAGGGCACTCTTATTGTAGGAAATCGCCTTGGGGCATGGGTTTCAAAATGCTCCTTCAGGAACCATTTCTGGGTAGGATCTTTAGGAATTTTGGGTGCAAAACCGGGTAGCTTAGGGAATACGCCTCAAAAGCGGTTTTGAAACGTTCTGCCTACTGAAACTTTCCCCCCAAGGCAAGTTTTTACTCTGAACCCCCTGACACACAAATTCCGAGTAATCGGGGATCTGTTAAGGGCATAGGCGCATGTTCACTGTACCGCGTGGTTCCACTCTCCCCGGGCTGGGCTTACCTCAGCTCGGGTAACGAATAATTGCTTCGTTCTCCTGCTTGGGTCGCCTTTTCTAAAGTGTTTCTTTTGTTCGATAGGCGACCAGATGGCCCCGAAGAGGAATCTGCCCCAGAAGAACGTGGGAAGCTCGGCCTCCCAGAAAGAGAAAGGAAAGGCGGTGGTGTCTAGCTCGCCGATTCCCCACTTTGGGCCGGCCGTGGAAAAACAGGTCGAGGTTTCCCCCGACGCGTTTTTCGAGGCGGAGAGAATCGTCTCGAAGATAACTGACCAGGCAAAGATCACCAAAATCTTCCTCAACCACAACATTCCCCTGGGGAGGGCCTCCGTAATTGCCCGACCTGCTGCGGAGGGTGAGCGGAGCTGCACGCCGCTCGATGAGTCGTTCGCGGCCTGGAGCGGTGAACACTTCAAGGCAGGGGCCTTCCTCCCCCTGGATCGGTACTTCGCTGATTTCCTGAATTATGTGGGGTTGGCCCCATTTTAGCTCCCTCCCAACTCCTACCGTCTGCTGGCGGGGTTGAGGTATTTATTTCAGAGGCATGAGTGGGAGGTCCCCACTCCTGCCGACATACTATACTTCTTTTGCCTCAAAGCCAGCCCGGACCAGTGGGGGCGAGGCGACGGGTTCTATTACTTAACCCGTTTCCCTAATACGGCGGCGGTCATCGAGCTGCCAAGCCACCCGAATGACTTCAAGGACCAGTTCTTCATGTCAACTGGGTTCCGCAATTGCGATCATCATTACTTTAATCGCCCTCGTAAGTGATCCTTGACTTCAGCCTGCCTTTTAAGGGTTATTTTGTTTTAGCTCCTCCCTTATTCCACTTCTGATTTCACCCAATCTTGCAGCCATCTACGCGAGGACCGAAAAATCTGCGACCCTCGGGGGTCAATAGGAAACACTCGCGAGCTTGCCCCCCAGTGAGAAAGACTATCGCGCGCTCGTGACGGACGAGACGATGGTATACTGCAAGCTGATTTTCCCAAATCAGACTTTGAACTTGAAGAGGCCCCGGGGGCCGCCCCCAGCTCGCGACAACCGACCAACCGTCGTGGAGGAGATTTCCGACGACGAAGGTGAGGAGGAGGGCGACAAGGTTCCTCTCGTGATGAATAGAAAGAGGACCTTTGAGGTCGCCCAGAGGATGGGCGAGGAGAGGGTCCAATCCGGAGCAGCCGCGGGTCCTTCCGGCCAAGGTAACCCTTACTTATTTAAGAATGTAGATAGGGCCACTGCAGACCCCCGGCTGGTTAGGTTCAATCCTAGGCAGATCGTCCATCGTCACGGGAGGAACTCGGACCTGGATACACTCCTCCATTGTGTTGACCGGCTCGTGCTGGATCACCAAGAGAGTCGGCCTAGGGGTACCGTAGTAGTAGATAACACCCTAGCTTTTAGGTCGATCATTTTTTAGGAGTATGGGACCAACTTACGCACGTGGCCATCGCTCCAGAGGGGCATCTATGCTCCGGGGCTTAGGCAGTATGTAGAGGAGTCCAGCCCCAAGTCAGAACCGGACCTAGAACCTGCGCCAGTTCGTGAGATAATCGCCTTAGGTTCTTCCAGCTCGGGGGGTAGGGCTCCCTTAGCATTCATTTACTTGTTGCCTTTAAACTTTCGCTTCTATTTCCGTATGATTGCTACCCTGTAATAACCATGTATTTTGTCCTTGGCAGAAGAGATGTCTCAGCCCGGAGGTAATCTGCGGGGCGTGGTCTTCAGCGGGAACCCCCCAGCGGGGCCAAGGTTGAAAAGGCTTCGAGAGTCCAAGAGCTCGGCTGGGACCTCCACCAAATCCCCGGCTAAGGAGAAGGAAAAGACCCCGCCATCCCAGATCGAGGGGGCGTTCCTCCCTGTTGCCCGAGCAGGGCACATGCCCCCGCCGCCACAGCGGTCTCCACCAGCCACCCAGAACGTGGTACTGGAGGTCGGGACTCCGGACGTACGCATCCCGATTGACCCCCAGGATCTTGGAAGGATCCCAGAAGCATTCCGGGGGACGGTGTATGAGTCGGCGAGCTATGTCGTCGGCCGCTTCTACAAGCTCAAAGAGAAGGATCTCCGGGCTATCGAAGCAACGAGCCCGGTCCGAGTCATAGAGTCTTCGTTGGACATGACCCTAACGGTAATCTGCCCCACTCTTTTAAAGTTGTAACACTTGCACAATGCCTTGTTTCTCCGCTTAGACAACTTATCATTCCTTTCTCGCAGGGCATTGCTGCCGCTCATCGAGGTATCGCTAGGACCAAGGCTAAGCTCGAGGAGATGGAGGCTGAGCGCCAGGCCGCCCTTCAAGAAGCTCAGGCGGCGAAAGATGCGCTGGCGGCTTCGAAGGCCGAGCTAGATAGGAGCCGCTCCGAGAACCGAGAACTTAAAACCTCCCTTGCCACTTCGCGAGCAGATCTCGAGGCAGCGAAGACCGAGGCCCAGACTGCCCTGGAGGCCGCCTTGGAAGCCGAGCGGGCCATCTCGGAGCAGTCCATGTAGGACCTGTTCTATCACTGCTGGGCCCATAATCCGGATGCGGACTTTTCTTTCATGCCGCCGGACCTCTGGGCTTTTTTGCTGCCGAAGCTCCAAGCCCGACTAAACAAAGAGGTACCTCCCTCGGAGACTGGAGAGGCCTCTGTCGTGGCGGAGCAGGGCGAGACCGCGACCTCCAAAGGGCCAACTGATGGGGCTTAGGACACTTCTCTTTGAGCATTTTGAACTATTTTATTTTGTCTTTGTAATTTTTTCATGGGGTGTTTCCACCTCGAGACGATTTGCCTTGCAATTTCAACTTATATATTTTTTCATGCCTTTGGCTACGCTTCATCTCTTTATTTTTATAAATTTAGTTCGGGTTAACCGTTATTTATATCCCGAGCTCTTTAAAGAAGAACCACGGTCGATAAATTTTAGTTAACCCTCTATGTTTTATGACCTGGTTAAAACCAGGAACTTATTTTGAAAACTTAGTTCACGTCAACTTTGATCCATATCCCGAGCTCTTTAAAGAAGAACCACGGTCGATAAATTTTAGTTAACCCTCTAAGTTTTATGACCTGGTTAAAACCAGGAACTTATTTTGAAAACTTAGTTCGCGTCAACTTTGATCCATATCCCGAGCTCTTTAAAGAAAAACCACGGTCAATAAATTTTAGTTAACCCTCTAAGTTTTATGACCTGGTTAAAACCAGGAACTTATTTTGAAAACTTAGTTTGCGTCAACTTTGATCCATATCCCGAGCTCTTTAAAGAAGAACCACGGTCAATAAATTTTAGTTAACCCTCTAAGTTTTATGACCTGGTTAAAACCAGGAACTTATTTTGAAAACTTAGTTCGCGTCAACTTTGATCCATATCCCGAGCTCTTTCAAGAAGAACCACGGTCAATAAATTTTAGTTAACCCGTACCATATGCCCCCAAGTAACTGGGAAAGGGTCTTTCGTGGTTACTTTAAAATCACACTTGCAAACAAAGAGAAACATTTGATTTTTATTTATACATAGAAAGTGGCCTTCCAGGCCTTACAAGTGGATCATTGATAGTATTTCTTTAGGTCGATGGCATTCCAAGTTCGCGGGATCGCCGCTCCATCAAGTCGAGCTAACTTATAAGTTCCCTCCTTGATGACTTCGATGACCTGGTATGGTCCTTCCCAGCTCGGTCCTAAAACCCCCTCTCTGGGATCTTTCCCGGCCAGGAAAAATCTTCTTAAAACCAGGTCGCCGATGCTAAAGGCACGTTTTTTGACTTTAGTGTTGAAGTAGCGAGTGATCTTTTGTTGGTAGTGGGCGAGTTGGAGTTGAGAATCTTCTTGCCTTTCATCGATAAGGTCTAGCGAATGACATAGGAGCTCATGGTTCCTATCTTGGTCGTAAGACTGGATTCTATGCGACAGGACTTTAACTTCCACGGGGAGGACTGCTTCACTCCCAAAGGTTAGGGAGAAAGGAGTGTGACCTGTAGAAGTCCGATGCGAGGTCCAGTATGCCCACGGGACTTGGGGGAGCTGTTCTGGCCAGACCCCCTTTGCCTCATCCAGCCTTTTCTTGAGGCTTGCCTTTAGAGTTTTGTTGACAGCCTCGACCTGGCCGTTCGCCTGAGGATAGGCCACGGACGAGAAGCTTTTCACGATTCCGTGCCTTTCACAAAATTCGGTGAACAGGTCGTTGTCAAATTGAGTGCCGTTATCGGAGACGATCTTCTTAGGTAGGCCAAATCGACAGATGATGCTTTTAACCACGAAGTCTAGCACTTTTTTCGATGTTATTGTCGCCAACGGCTCTGCCTCGGCCCACTTGGTGAAGTAGTCAATGGCTACCACGGCGTAACGGACCCCGCCCTTTCCGGTGGGCAGGGCGCCTACTAAATCTATTCCCCAGACGGCGAATGGCCAAGGAGACGAAATCATTTTTAGCTCGACCGGAGGAGCTCGGGCAACCACAGCGAATCGCTGGCACTTGTCGCACCTTTTCACATATGAGATTGAGTCTTTGGACAGAGTCGGCCAATAATAACCTTGCCTGAGAACCTTTACGGCCAGGCTTTGCCCCCCAGTGTGGTCCCCGCAGAATCCTTCATGAACTTCCTGCAGGATGGCCTTCGCTTCACTTGGAAGAACGCACCGGAGGAGAGGTAGGGAATGCCCACGTCGGTATAACACTCCCTCGACTATAGTATATCTAGGAGCTTGATAAAGGACTCGCCGTGCGTCGTTACACCCTTCGGGTAACTTGCCCTCGATGAGATACTCAAGAATGGGAGTCATCCATGTCGGCCTAATGTCAATCATTTCAATCTCTGCCCGATCTCCTTCTATACTTGGTCTCTCCAAGAATTCTACAGGCACCAACCCCAGGGTTTCCGTCTCCCCCGAGGTGGCGAGTTTGGCCAGAGCATCTGCGTTGGCGTTCTGCTCCCGAGGTATCTGTTCGACCGACCCTCGCCCAAACGCAGACACCTCGGACTTTACCTTTGCCAAATAGGCGGCCATCTTGGGTCCCCGCGCCTGGTATTCGCCCAGAACCTGATTCACCACGAGCTGGGAATCGCTGAAGCACTGGACAGAGCTCGCCTTTAGCTCATTATCTATCCTAAGTCCAGCCAACAAAGCCTCATACTCTGCCTCGTTGTTAGACGCCTTGAACCCGAACCTTAGCGCCGAGTGGAATCTATGTCCCTCGGGGGATATCAGAATGATTCCGGCCCCGGAGCCGCTCTCGTTAGATGAACCATCAACGAAGATCTTCCACGACGAACGCGGGGAGGCGACCTGAGGTAAGTCTTCCGATGGATTCTCCTGGAATCCCGTGCATTCCGCCACGAAGTCGGCCAAGGCCTGACTTTTTATGGTAGTTCGGGGAGTATAGAAAATCTCGAATTGACTGAGTTCGACCGCCCACTTTAGCAAACGTCCCGATGCTTCAGGATTTTGCAAAACCTGCCTTAAAGGCTGATCGGTCATGACGTGCACAGAGTGGGATTGGAAATACGGCCTGAGCTTTCGTGAGGCCGTGATTACGCAGAACGCCAGTTTTTCCATCACTGGGTACCTTGATTCAGCTCCGAGGAGTCTCTTGCTGATGTAGTAGACTGGTTTCTGACCCTGGTCCTCTTCTCGTACCAGCACGGCACTAGCTGCGTCCTCAGTGACGGCCATGTAGAGGAAAAGAGGTTCTCCTGCCTTGGGTTTGGATAGCACAGGTGGTTCAGCCAAATGCGCTTTCAGGTCGAGGAATGCGCTTTCGCATTCTACTGTCCACTCAAATTTCTTGTTTCCCCGGAGCAGGTTGTAGAAGGGCAGACACTTGTCGGTTGGCTTGGAAATGAACCGGTTGAGCCCTGCCACCCTTCCTGTGAGGCCTTGGACATCTTTTCGTGACCTGGGGGAAGGAAGCTCGAGCAGTGACCTGATCTTGTCGGGGTTTTCCTCGATTCCTCGAGTATTTACTATGAAACCAAGGAATTTCCCCGATGCGACGCCGAAAGTGCATTTCTGAGGATTGAGCCTCATGCCATATTCTCGCAGTATGTTAAAACATTCTTCCAGGTCGGCAACGTGGTTGTCGGCAGTCTTTGACTTGACAAGCATGTCATCGACATACACTTCCATGTTTTTTCCGATCTGGTCCGGGAACATTCTGTTTACTAGCCTTTGGTAGGTCGCTCCGGCATTCTTCAGGCCAAACGGCATGACCTTATAGCAATAGACGTTAGTCGAGGTCATGAAGCTGGTATGCTCCTGGTCTGCCGGATTCATCGCGATCTGATTGTAGCCTGAGTACGCGTCCATGAAGGACATTAGCTCGTGCCCCGCCGTGGCATCCACCAGCTGATCGATCCTCGGCAATGGAAAGCAATCCTTGGGGTAGGCTTTATTCAGGTCGGAGAAGTCGATACAGGTCTGCCACTTCCCGTTTGGCTTCGGAACTAACACGGGATTGGCAACCCAAATGGGAAATTTGGCTTCGCGGATAAAGCCACACTTTTTGAGTCGGGCTACTTCTTCTTCAAGGGCTTCGGCTCGGGTCGTCCCTAAACGCCTCTGCTTTTGAGACTTGGCAGGGACGCTTTTATCTAGGTGGGCGTGTGCATGATGACGCTCGGACTGATCCCTATCATGTCTTCGTGCGACCATGCGAATACGTCTAGGTTTCTCTGCAGAAACGTAGTCACTCCTCCTTTCTTTTGTCACAGAGGTTCTTTCCGAGCTTAACCGTTAGTGATGGGTTTTGTTTATCAATATTCACCTCTTCGAGCTCCTCAATAGCCTGGAGCTCGGACCTATCTTCGCCTACCCGGGGATCAACGTCCTCACTTATGGCGAGCTTTTCTTCTCCGGGAACCTGAGGTTTTTCAATCTCAGGGGCCGCCTTGGGTCCCTGGGATTCCTCTTGGCCCTGAATGGCCATTGTCAGCTGCCCGGGTTTAGATTTTCCCTTCATGGAAATGCTGTAGCATTCCCTGGCAGCGAGCTAATCGCCCTTGATAGTACAGACCCTTGTTGAAGTAGGGAACTTCATGGCGAGGTGCCGGACGGAAGTGATAGCCTCGAAAGTTATGAGCGTAGGTCGGCCCAAGATGGCATTGTAGGCAGCGGAGCAGTCAATGACCACGAACTCGAGTAGTCTGGACACTGTTCGAGATTCTTCTCCTAGGGTGATCACCAGCTCGATCGTCCCTATCGCTGCTGATCCCTCTCCCGAAAAGCCGTACAGCATCACCGAGGTTGCTTTTAGCTCGGCGACGGTCAGGCCCATCTTTTCCAAGGTGGATCGGAATAGGAGGTTCACCGAGCTCCCATTGTCCACCAACACTCTCCTTACTTTCCGGTTAGAAGGCTGGACTGCTACAACCAAAGGATCGTTATGAGGGAATTGGACATGGCCTGCATCTTCTTCCGTGAAAGTTATCGGTTGTTTCTCTAATCGTTGATGTTTCGACTGACGCTGCTCCGGGGCGAACTCCGCTCCGTTGTGAGCTTTTAATTCATTCACATACCTCTTCTGGGCGCCTCTACTCGTGCCAGCATGTGTGGCCCTCCATAAATGGTGGATATCTCTCCCTCGACCACGGGGGGAAGGACATCCTGATCTACCCAAGGCCCGGGCTGAATGGTTGGGACCTCCGGAACGGGTCGACTTGCCGGGACCCTGTTCCGCGAGTACTGCGCCAATGGGCCTGCTCAGATGAGAGTCTCAATTTCATCTTTGAGATGCCTGCAGTTGTCGGTGTTGTGCCCGACATCGTTATGAAAATGACAGAATTTGGAAGCGTCTCTCTTTCCCTTGTGGTGTTTCAATGGCTCCGGCCTCTTCCAGGGGACCCGAGTAGCGTTGGCCAGGAAAATATTTTCCCTGGACTGGGTGAGCTCGGTATAAGTTGTGAACACGGGCATGAATTTATCCACAGACTTATTCTTCTTCTGGCCGTGTTGGCTATTTTCACCATGCCCTTTTCTTTTGCCACCACCGGGCTGGTTATTCTGCGCGATGTCGGGAGTCGCCACTATGATCTCCGTCCCCGTCCCAGCGGGCTTCTCGGGGACCTGGCTAGTCCCTGCGGCTGAAGCTTCAGCTTCTTCTAAGTTTATCCACTCTTGGGCTCTGTTAAGGAATTCGCTAACCGATCTGACTCCCCTCCTTTGAATATCTTTCCACAGGTCTCCGCCGACCAGGATTCCGGTCCTCATGGCCATGAGCTTGGAGCTATCGTCAGCGTCCCTTGCTCGAGCAGCGACATTTGCAAATCTGCTCAAGTAGGCTTTCAGCGTCTCACCGGGCTGTTGCCTCACGTTAGCTAGGGAATCGGCCTGGACTCGGGCAGCCTGAGAGGCACGGAATGCCTTCTTGAAGTCAGCCGAAAAGGTCTTCCAGGAGCTGATTGACTGCCTTTTACTTTGCTTGAACCATTGCCTGGCAGGCCCAGTCAGTGTGGAAGGAAAGATCAAGCAACGCAACTCCGGGCCGATGTTATGGGCCATCATTAGGGTGTTGAACATTCCTAAATGGTCAGACGGGTCTCCGTCCCCGTTGAACTTTGACAAGTGCGGCATACGAAAGCCAGAAGGGTATGCCGTTGCCGCTATATTGGGGGCGAAGAGTTCCATCTCGTCCCCTGAATCATATTCGTCTTTTTCTTTTTCCGATAGGAGCTTCTTCATCAGTTCCTCCATTTGAGTTAGGCGCTCTAGGGTTTTGTCCTGAGATCCTGGGTTATTCTGGTGCTGTTCAACAGCTCCGGACCCGTTGTACATATTAGGTGGGTTGTTGCCCCTCCTATCTTGAGACAGGTTATTTGGGACACTCCCTCCGTTACGTACTTCGGATCGGGCTCCCACTGAGCGGGCCTGGCTACCATCCCTGACTCGATCTTCTCTGTGAGAATTGAGGCGGTCTCGAAGGTCGCCTCCCTGGGTAGTCTGGTGACTTTGTGCCGAACTTAGTTGCTGACGCAGGTCTCCTCCCGAGAGATTACTCCGTCGACTACCGGTCCAATGACTCCTGCTGGACAGGCTCGGGGTGCGTCTTTGGCGGCTATGACCTGATCCTTCCCCTGGCATCCTGCTGCGCTAGGAAAGCCCAGCTGACGGCGGGTCTCCCCTACTACCCCCGTAGGCCGGGATGTCCCGGACGGGCTGAGGAGACGGATGTCTGATTGGAGAAGGAGGATGCCTGATTGGGGAGGCGATCCTAGTTCCATCTGGACGAATCAAATTTGATGGGGGCCTCTCGGCCCTGCCAGCTTGCTGATCTCGTTCTGGGCGAGCTGGATGAGGCGCATGACGGTCTTCGGGGACGGGCTATCGTCGCTGGCCCTCCCCGGCTCTTCTTTGGGAATTTCCTCGATCTCTCCTGGGCGTCCTCGAGGAAGGCTGAGAGCTAGGAGTTGACGTCCTAACCGAACGGCTGTATTGCTGCTGTCTGGTTCTAGGCACTTCCCTGAAGTTTTCCTCCTGATGGTATGATGAAGGGGTGGAGTTGGCTGCAGGGAGCCTATCCGAACGGCTACGCCTGGATCGATTACCCCGGCGAGACTTAGGAGCCTCACCTTGCCTCTCTCCAACGTTAACGTTGGTTGCGAGAGGGGGTAGTCGGTCCAGAATATCCCAGACTTGCTGACCAGCGGCTGCTAACTGGCTCCTCAGCTGAGCATTCTCCATCTCCACCGCAGTATAATAACATGGGTCCGGATTAGGCGGCCGGGGCACTGAACTACCAGTGTCGTCTTGGCCTGCCGGCTGCTTTCCTGGTCTCTGCTGGACTTCAGGAATTTGCTCATCAGGAATGGCAACATGGTGGGCCTCCTGCCCATTCTGTTGTTCTGTCTCGTTGCCATGTCTGGATCGGGTAGTCACCATAGTTGGATGTTTGTGGTAGTACTAATCGAACTTGCTCTCAATGAAAGCACCAAACTGTTGACGCGGTTCTTCGCCAACAGGTAATTAAGAGAAGAGGAAGGGATTAGTACTGAAAGTAGAACCGTCACAGATATGAAATCTTATAGGATGAACTAGGTGACTCGAGACACTTTTTTTAAGTGGTTCGAAGGTTAAAATCCTTCTATTCCACTAGTCAATATTATTGATATCTTCTGGGTATTTGGTTTACAAAGTATATAGTTCTTCAAAGACTATTTTTCCCACCCCCTATCAACTCCCAGGGTCTCCATATTTATAGGAGAAGGCACCTGGAAGTTGGTAGGGAGGTCATCCCGTAACCTTACCATTTGTCATATCAACTCTGTGACATTCATGATTAATTCCTAAACCTGACACATAAGTGTGGTCTAATCAGCATGGAAGGAGAGAATGGGCCGCACGGCCCATTCCAGCTGTGGGTGTCTGATACGCACGTTCTTGCTGCGTGTCCGAGAAGTCAGGGGGATATCGGACACGTGATGTCAGATATATGCACGTTTATCTTGCGTGTGTTGACTTCGTAGAGGGTCAGAGCTTCGTGGGAAGCCCGTGCCATGAGAAGCTCGTAATACAAGCTTCTCCCCTGATCTGGCCTTCGGCCTTCTGATTCTGGGCAATTTGGGCGAGCTAATATCCTCGGTCTGCGGGCGTCTCGGACTAAACTTGATTAATCTGAGGCACGACCTTCTAATCAGCCCGTGGCAAAACCAGGGCGTACATAAGGGATACCGTATGTATGACCCTAAGCCTATATATAGAGGGCTTATGGGATTAGAGAGGGGCTTCTTCTGCTTCTTCTTTCTAGAGAGAGAAATTTGGGTCTGAGTATTCTAGAGAGAGAAAGTGCTGAAATAAGAGAGAATTCTTGTATTTTTGCAATCTGTACTGAAGAAACTCAGTTGGCTCAGTCCATCTGATCTTGAGTACAGATCTATAAATCACAACTCTAAGTGGATTAGGCTATTACCGACAATCGGGGCTGAACCACTATAAAATCTCTTGTGTTATTTACTTTTCCTGTTTAAACTGTGTGTGTCGTTTTTATTTCTCTTGAAGGTTTGTCGTATTTGACGTTCTCACGTCGTTGGCTAAAAACGCAGTCAACACTATTGGACTTAAAATCAAGGTCTGTATTATTTTCTATTGATTTAATTATTTAAATCCCTTATCAAATTAATTATTTATAATTTGAACCTTGATTTAAACTTATTTATTAGTTTAGATACCAATTTATCTTAATTAATAAATCTGCCATAATTTCTCTTTTCTTCTCAAAATTACACAACTCTGTGAAACTATCCAAAATTGATATGGTCAACTTTGATAATTCTAATTGATAATTAAATCAATTAATTGAGACTATCTAGATGATTTTATCCAAGGTACAATGGGGACCATGGGACTATGAAATCAAGCTCCAATAAGTTATCATAAATCTAACAAATAAATTTACTAACTTATTAATTCCTTGTGACTCCACTATAGACTCAGAATTGCACTCTTGAATTCATAGAACGCTCTATAACAAATATAGATACGCTATTAATTATCCATTTTTACAACCATAATTGTCACTCAATCCTCTATAGACGGTCTACAATGAGATAGGACTAAAATACTGTTTTACCCCTCATTGAATTTTATCCTTAAAACACTTAGTTCCTTGTAAATGATATTTCAGTAAACTAATTTAATTACTGAAATGAGATCTCTATCATTTAACACCTTGAACCAAACTAAAAGGAAACCATCGTTTCATTTCTTCATCAGAAGCTATAGATGTTCATATCTATGATTAACACTCCCACTCAATTATACTACCGAGTTCCCAAGATGTAAGTATGGGCTTGTCCGTAGGGTAATCTGGTAACGAACAAGTCAAAGAAATGAAATAATACAACCAGTTAGAATACTAACCACTCAGAATTGAGATTGAATTGACCTATGGTCAACTATATGATATGACTAGAATAGATAATAACAATATGTTTACGTATCTTATCAACTGTCAATATTGGTCCAGTCCGATGTAACAAATACATCCGATCATATCTACTTTGCTAATGTTCTGGAAAGAACATAACACTGCAATGTGTAAGTAGATCATACCGTAGATTGGCAAGTCAGTGTAAATCATGTGCACTAACTAATCTTAGGACTAACTTATTTTGAACATATACTCATATTTATATTCCATTGTGATTACGTTACTATAAATAAGATTAGCTATATGCTCGGGATTTAATAGAAGTTTATATTAAACAAATAATCGTGAAAATAA
Source organism: Humulus lupulus (assembly GCF_963169125.1). NCBI lineage: Eukaryota > Viridiplantae > Streptophyta > Magnoliopsida > Rosales > Cannabaceae > Humulus > Humulus lupulus. The sequence continues at coordinate 91,645,274 of NC_084795.1, forward strand.
AACATGTGAGCAAAGTGATTAACCTAGTCAAAAAATGATTTCTATTCTTTTATTGATAATAAAATGAGATTACAAAGAATTTGAGTTTTAATTAGGGCATAAAACCCCAACAAACTCCCACTTGCACTAATTGAAACTAATGCCTTAATTCTACTAATCCCATCTCCTTGATATGCTTATCAAATGTAGCTTCTGGTAGTGTCTTTGTAAACGGATCTGCAAGATTGTCTTCAGTTGCAATCTTCATAACCTTCACATCTCCCCTGGCCACATATTCTCGAATAATGTGATACTTCCTTTCTATATGCTTACTCCTCTTGTGACTTCAAGGTTCTTTCAAGTTGGCTATCATTCATGTATTGTCACAAAACAACACAAGCGGTTTATCCATTTCTGGAATAACACCTAGATCTTAATAGAACTTCTTTAGCTAGACTATTTCCTTAGCTGCTTCTGACGCAGCTATGTACTCAACCTCCATGGTGGAATTTGAGATTGCAGAGTGCTTTACCCTTCTCCAAATCACAGCTCCACGCCCAAGAGTAAACACCATTCTAGAAGTAGACTTCCTGTCATCGACATCAGTTTGAAAATCTGAATCGGTGTAGCCTACAGGGTTTAGAACACCACCCTTGTAAACTAACATATAATCCCTAGTCCGTCTCAAATACTTCAGGATATGCTTAACTGTTATCCAATGTTCCGGTCCTGGGTTTGACTGATACCTACTCACTACTCCCACTGCATAGCAGATGTCTGGTCTAGTACACAACATGGCATACATCAGACTTACAACTACAGATGCGTAAGGAAATTTTCTCATTGCATCTTCCTCTTCAGGAGTCTGGGGAGACTTCTTCTTTGAAAGATGAATTCCATAGTGGGACGGTAGATGCCCTTTCTTGGAATTTGTCATTAAGAAACGTTCAAGCACTTTATCTATGTAAGCTGCTTGAGATAGAGCTAAGAGTCTGTTCTTTCTATCCCTGATGATCTGGATACCTAGAACATAACTTGCTTCACCCAAATCCTTCATCTGGAACTGAGTGCTCAGCCAATTCTTCACATCTGATAATTTCTTAACATTGTTTCCAATGAGTAAGATATCATCTACATAAAGAACCAGGAATACCACTATTTGATTTGCCTTCAGTTGGTAAACACAGGGCTCATCAATATTTTGTTCAAAGCCATAGGTTTTCATTATTTCACCAAACCTAAGATTCCAGGAACGAGAAGCTTGCTTAAGTCCATAGATGGACCTATTCAACTTGCAAACTTTTCCTTCTTGTCCAGCTACTTTAAATCCTTATAGTTGATCCATATAAATGACTCTGTCAAGCTTTCCATTAAGAAAAGCTGTCTTGACATCCATTTTCCAGATCTCATAGTCGAGAGCAACTGCTGTGGATAGGAGGATGCGAATGGATTTGAGCATGGCTACCGGACTAAAAGTTTCGTCATAGTCCACGCCTTCTCTTTAGGCATAACCCTTTGCCACTAATCGAGCTTTATAAGTCTCGATATTTCCATTAACACCTCATTTCTTCTTGTAGATTCACTTGCACCCAATGGCCCTAAAGTCACTAGGTGCTTCCACAAGATCCCAGACGGAATTTGAGTACATGGACTCCATTTCCTGTTTCATGGCTTCGAGCCATAGTTCTTTTTCAGGGCTAGCCATTGCCTGTTTAAAAGACAATGGATCATCATCACTACTGTCACCAACAACCATATTGGTTTCACCATCCAAACCATAGCGAACTGGGTTCCTAGGAACCCTCCCACTACGACGAGGCTCCGTGACTTTTTGCTCAGAAGTAGTGGTACTTTCTTCATTTAAATCGACTTGCGTCGGTTGTACATGAAGAGTGGGAATTTCATCATCAACTCGCATTGATGACGATGGAACATTGGTTGGAGTCAATTCTTTAACCATCTCCTTTAAAACTACTTTGCTGTGAGGTTTAAAGTTCTGGACCTAGTCATTTTCCAGAAAAGTAGCATTTGTAGAAGTAAACACTTTCTTTTCTGAATGACTATAGAAAATTCCACCCTGAGTACCTTAGGATAGCCAACAAACATGCAAACTCCAGTTCGCAATTCTAGCTTTCCCTCCTTTTTCCTCAGGACGTGAGCAGGACACCCCCAGATTCTATAATGGCGTAAAATAAGTTCACGACCATTCCAGCGTTCTAAAGGTGTTTTGGGGATTGATTTTGACGGCATGACATTGAGAATGTCATTCACGGTTTCAATTGCATGTCCCCAGAATGAAGTTGGTAGACTTGAGTAACTAAGCATGCACCTAACCATTTCTAATAAAGTTCTGTTCCGGCGTTCTGCTACATCATTTTTTTGCGGAGTACCTGAGGCAGTAAGTTGTGATAAAATCCCAAGTTCAGTTAAATGATCTTGGAACTGCATATCCAAATATTCTCCACCCCTATAAGATCGCAAGATCTTTAATGTTTTACCAAATTGGTTCTGATCCATTGCTAGGAATTCCTGAAACTTTGAAAATGTTTCTGACTTCCTATGCATTAGGTAAAGACATGAGTATCTAGAGTAATCATCAATGAAAGTGACGAAATACTCAAAACCACCCCTGGCTTGTACATTCAAAGGTCCACAAACATCTGAATGCACAAGACCAAGTGGTTCTTTGGCCCTATCACCCTTTGCAGAGAATGGACGCTTGGTCAATTTGCCTTCTAGACAAGATTCACAGAAAGGTAATTCACCTAAGGTGAGTTTCCTCAAAGGTCTGTCCTTTGTAAGTCTTTGAATCCTATCATAGCCAATGTGACCTAGTCTCAAGTGCCATAAATACGTCATATTATTGTTATCGGTCTTTTGACGTTTATTGGTCCTAGGTTTAGCTACTTTGAATAAATCATTATTAAGAGCGAGGGGTTCATTAGGTCGCAGAATATAAAGCCCATTTTCCAAACATGCAATACACAATTAGGATCCATTGAAAGAAATAGATATATTAAAACTTGTGAAACTCATAACAAATCGTTCTAATTGCAACATGGAAACTGAAATTAAATTTCTACTAAAATCCGGAATAAAAAATACATCTTTTAAAATTAAAAATTTATTTCCGAACTTCAGACGAGCTCTTCCTCTATCTTGGACCGCAACGAACGCTCCGTTCCCAACTCTAAGCTTTAAGCCACCTTCGTTCACTTCCTCCCACGATTCAAGAAGCTGTAAAGAGTTACAAACATGGTTAGTAGACCTAGAATCAATAATCCAAACAGAGTTATCATTCTCTAAAACACATGTTTCCAAGATAAATGAATTATAATCATTACCTTTGTTTTTATCTGCTAGAAACTTGGGGCAGTCTTGTTTCCAATGCCTCTTCTCTTTGTAGTGAAAACATTTACCTTTACCTTTCTTGTTTTTCTTTTTTTCCCCTTAGGCGTCTATGCACTTGGTTGTGCACTCGCCTTTGAAGCCTTTGCAGGCTTGGGGTTGTTGTTTTGTCCACCTTTCCTCTTGTTTCCAGCTTTCGAAGACGAAGCTCAGTTAGCTTCAGCCTTAGCTAGACCAGCAGCAATAGTAGTAGTTGTGTTCTTTTCTCCTCCCTTACTAGGTCCACCCATGATAGACTCAAAAGTCTGAAGCTCATTCATGAGCTGATTCAGACCATAGTTAAGTTTATTCAACACATAGTTGGTGGTGAATGGAAGGAAAGCTGGAGAAAGACTGTTAAGGATTAAGCCAACTTGAGTTTCCTCATCTATTATGGCTCTGTGCAGTTCAGCTTCCTGAAAGTAGTTTGTCATCTTGATCAGGTGATCACGAACATATTGAGAAGGTGCCATTCGAGCATTGGCATATTTCTTGGTAGCCTCAAAACGAGTCTGCACTGACTTGGCACCAAACATGTCTTGGAGCTGATCCATGATTTCGTAGGCTGTCTCGACATTCTCCATCTTTGTCTTGAGAGTGTCGACCATACTAGTCAACATGTAGTACCACACCTTGTTGTTAGCCGCCTGCCAACGCTCATACTTGTCCCTCACAGACTTGGTAGCTCCTTCAGCTGGAACTTCCGGGGATTCCTCAGTCATGACGAACTTGGAGTTGTCACCAATCAACACAATGTTGATGTTTTGCTTCCATTTAAGGAAGTTTTCTCCAGTGAGTTTCTCCATCGAAAGTTGAGAAAGGATGGGAGTAGACACAGCCATAACTTAAAACTACAAATTACCAATAAAATAGAAATCAAACACATTTGCTCAATAAAACTTCTATTCACACAAATTTCAAGAAATAGCACAACATATACCAAAAATATGTAAGATATGAGAAAAAATACAAAAAACAATCATATCTCTATTTCTTTAGGTTTTTAACTAATCTATGATATCCTTGTCCCGGTTGGCGAGAGTCAAAAATATCACTACTTAAATAGAGTTGTAAACTCATTTAATAATGGACACCACTATTAACAACCTACTATTCGGTCAAAATAAGAAAACAAAATCTCTTATTTTATGATCAAAATAATCATAGATTTAGTCCTAGTAGTCACCGTAGGGGTGAGTCTAGTAGAATTTGACCTATAATTATCTATCTTTCGAAATCTAACCTTGTCAAAATAACTAATGAACACCTTCCGTAGGGGGACGAATCAAAGCGTCTCGAGGCCCCATTAAGTTATTGTCTATGTTAAACCAATGGTGGAGATCGAATATAATTCTTAAAATAAGCTCATTATAAAATTAAAATTAGTATTTTTATTATTTATTTTTAGAAAATTAATGACTATAGTTTTCCAAAAAAAAAAATAAACAGATTAAAATTTTTAAAACCAAAGTCCTATAATTTCCTATTAATTCTAAAGTGTCACATTGAAACAAATTCAATTAATTTAGAATTAATTTGTTGCTAATCAATATTTAGGTTTAACTAATATAATGAACCTATATAATTAAGTCCAACTCATGTAAATGGGCCTTAACAATTGAGCTTGTATGGAGGAGGGCTGGGTCCAATATGTCGTTCCCACTACAAAGGTCCCTATCTTCCATACAAGGTCCAAAAAACAGGAATTTAAACCGTCGTTTTATTAATTGTTATTAATTGATTAGGCCTACTATAGTCATGCAAAGCAAATGGGCCTTCACAAGTGGAATCACCCACAAGAGAGGAATTTAAACTTTACATTTTCTAATGGGCCCAAATAAAACCTATCATTTTATGAATATTTTATTTGGCAAAATACCATATATCTAACAAACATATGAGCCACTATATGCATCTAAGCCCAATTGCAAAAATACCACATATAGTGCAAACAGACATGTTATAATTGTATGGGCCTAATCATGTTACTATATGAGCAATTCTATGAATTTATGCAAAAATACCACAATTTATTTCATTTGCAAAAATACCACAATTAATTATCTAGAATTTATCAAAAAAATTCAAATTAATTAAATTTTTTTACAAAAATAAGTCAATTTAAATGAAATTTATCAACAATTAACAATAGTTAATTTAAATTTCATTTATCAACAATCAACTTGGTTTTAGGTTACTTTGATAAAAAAATATTAATTTAATTTAAATAGGATTTATCAACAATTAACCAAAGTTAATTTAAATCCCATTTATTAAAAAAATATTTTATTAATTGGCTGAAAAAAATGATATTTTTCAAAATTTAACCAATTTTAAATTTTAAAATCAATATCTTAACTATTTTCCAAAAATATCTTGTTTTATTAAAACTATTAGCTAATATTTTAATCATTTAAAATATATATATATATATATATAGATAGTTATAACAACCCTAAAATATCTCAAAATAGTTAAACAAATTCAAATATCCATAAAAATATCTAACTAACAATATTCAAATTTCAAATAATTTAAATATTAAAAACTATAGAATAAAAAAGATATTTATATTTTCAAATAAATATTTAATAAAAAATCAAGAATTTAAATGAAAATATCTTAAATATCTGATTTCATAATTCTAATATTTTAATATATTAAAAGATTTAAAATTAAGTTGTTAGTCTATTTTTAAATTTGAATTTGAATATTTGTAGAAAATATCTAATTATTTAAATCTCAACTAACAAAAATATCTTATTTAAAAAAAAACAATTTTAAATACATAACAAATCTGATATTTTTTGGTTTGATTATTGTAACGCCCTGGTTACCCCAGAACAGTTACGGTGAACCAGAAAGTTGACCCGCTACCCGAGTCCTTTGGTTAAAAACGTGTTCTAAGTATTATTAACAGGCTAAGGTGGAAAATCAGTAAAAAGGAAAGGATGTGCTTTATTGAGTATATAAAACTGTTCATGAGCTCATCAAAACATTTACAAGTTGTTTACAACTCAAAATGGTCATTACTGTTTCAAATTTACAAACCCGCCGACCTAAGCGGCAAAAATAGGGTAAACCCCCTAGTTCCTCTGAGAACTCCTTGGCCATGGTGGTCAAGCGGCCGCATATGTACACATCACCACCTAAGCTCTCCACTCAGGACTGGGTGAGCTTTTCTTTCCCTTTACCTGCACCACATAGCACCCATGAGCCAAAGCCCAGCAAGAAAACACAGTACTGTATATAAACACTATCAAATGATTATCATTATAATCACACAGAGCTTAAAGCTCTTAAACAGATGAGTGAATATCACTTGAGGTTCTAGTAAACCATACTGAGTGACTAACAATCAAATCACTAATTTAAAAAGAAGAGTGGTTGCTGGTAAGCCACTAGCCTTAAATAGATGAGAGACTGATGGGTAAGTCTCAAACTTAACAGATGAGAGATTGATAGGTAAGTCTCTAACTTAATAGATGAGAGACTGATGGGTAAGTCTCTAACTTAACAGATGAGTGACTGATGGGTAAGTCTCTAACTTAACAGATGAGTGACTGATGGGTAAGTCACACAAGCGCTTATGGTATTCATTGAACTTGAGGTCAGTTCGGCATTAACGCTCTTCTGAGTCATTTAATGCAGATGTCGATTAGATCTAATCTTTATTGGCTTGCATAGAACACGCTAAGACCGTCCTGACTTATGAGTCAGCAATGTGTGACCAGTGCCCAGTACCACTGCTGAACCTGATTAATGAGTCACAGCTTCACAGTCGATACTGACACCTTTGCCAAATCTAACTAATGAACCAGTACCATGCACAAGTGAGCAAGATTTGCTAAGCATTCAGTAATCAATCCATGTCCACATTTACACAATCAACACGCTTCATGAACAACCATGCATGTCACGTATGGGGTGCAGTTTTCTTACCTCTGGTTCGAGCGAGAATTAATATAAGAACGACCCTTGAGAATGACCTGTCTTTTGTCCTCTTAACAGTTACCTGGTCATAACCAATTATGGGATTCCATCAATAAAATGAATAACAAAGGTTCCCAAACCGAAACCTAGCCTCCGAGACATCGAACACTACTAAACCGGGTAGGAGGATCGATCCCGAGGCCTAAGGCTAGAATCCCCAAACCAAAAACCCATTTCTGGCCAAAATGCCACTAAGGGCCGCGGTCCGCCCCTCAAACAGAGGCAGCCTCCTTCAGCACCCTTCAAGGGTCGCGGCCCTCCTTGGCCATGCCGCGGCCCAACCCCCAGTTCAACCAGAACTCTGGTTTTTCTTCCCTTGCGATTTTCCTTGGAACCAAGCTCAAACACCACTCAAACCTCCAATACAACCCCTAAACTTGATCTATAACACTCTCTCATCAAAACCCAAGTTAAACCCCAATCAAAACTTCCATCAATTCCAATTATCCACAACAAAATCATGAGCTGAAACTAACAACCAAAACAGAGCATACATGGAAACTAGTGGCTAAAAACTTACCTCAAATTCAGGTTGTGGTGCTCTTCAATGGTAGAACACTCTCCCAAACTCCCAAGGCCTACTTCCCAAGCTTAAATCCTCAACAAGAACACAAAAATCACAAAGGAGATGGAGGAAGGAGAAGGCATGGGTAAGCTTCACTAACTTGCTCTGTTTTCTCTTCAATTCTACAGCTTGACTCAGTTTATATCTATCCTAGGGGTAAAAAGACCATTATACCCCTAGGTCAATTAAGGGTTTCTAAAGGCTCCCAAGGGCAAATTTGTCCTTCCCAACCTATCTCGTTAATCATAATTAACGCTCCCCAATTCCCGCTATTCTCAATAATCTCAAACACCAATAATTTATATCTCGTTACCCTTTAACTCCCGGTAACGCTCTAATCATTAAAATCACCCCGAGACTCATCCCGAGCCTCGAACTTAAACCTGTTATGACTAGACCGCTAATTAACATACCATGGTCGTCTCATGCCGAATGGCTCGAACAAACCCACATTATAATGTGGTCTCAACAATATATCACCGACATGCATACAATTATACAACCATACCCTCAACGGGCCAAATTATCATCACACCCCTGTAATTAAAAATGTGGACCCACATGCATGCATTTAACATCATACTATAATATAATTCACATAAACATGCATATTTGCATTTAATGGCATAATTAAACAAGTATGGCCCTCCCGGCCTACTAATCCTGCCATTAAACCACATCGGAGAATTCAGGGCATTACAATTATAAATAATAAATATCCATAATTTTAATTTTCTTTAATTAAAAAAAAATAGATGAATAGTACCTATGGGTAGTGTTCACCGTGGCTGGTGCGCACACACATGGGGAGCCAGGCCAAATTTTTTCCAAAATTTTTTTTGAGCAATTTTTCAAACCAAAACCATTTTCTAATTAATTTTCAACATGTTTTCCACAAAATAAAGCATATATAAAAATTAATAGCATAGAAAACACAACAAAATAACCTAAAAATTGCTAAAATTCACATAAAATCAATATGCTTCATAAAAACATGAAAACCATCCAATTATTCAAAAATATCAAATAATCCAATTTTAAACATGTTCATGCATGAAAATAAAGATTACCAAAGGCTCTGAGGCTAGTTGTTGGATTAGCTTATACATGATCTTTATTTATTTTCATGTATATCTAATATTAAACAAATTAATACGAGATAGCCTAAAACATGTTTATAAAATTGAGTTCAAAGAGAAACAATGATTAGAATACTTACAGTATACGCAGCGGAATTAAAGAGTCCTTCCTTGCGGGCCCGTTCCTTCCGAGCATTCAGCCCATCACGCAGGTCTACCCGGGATGTGTCGTCCCCAGAGCTGAGGGCATGATGCTCGTCGTTACGCGGGCGCTCCCAGCGGCTTTTGTTCACTAAAGCGCTGGGATGTAAAGACCTCTCTCGTCTGGCTTGCCTTGGGGCACTCCGGGGCCTCGTACGCTGTGGTCGCGTCCCTTGCGGATTGGTCGGGTGGCCCTATCCTAGGACGGGGCACACCTTCTCTATCCTAGGGAGCGGCCGGGGACGGGTCCCGGTTCTCTGGACGGAAGGGTTTTTCCTTTGGGTTCCTGCCCCAGCTTTCTTTTTCTCTCAGTCCGGGTTTCCTGGGCCTTGCTCAGGAGCCTGTTCCGAAGGAGGTGTCGGTAGCGCATCCTCATGGGCACCGATTCTAGCCTGTGGAGCAAGCGGTTGTGCTCGAGGAGGCGGGCCAGCTGGGGGATTGGTCGCCGGACCCTGTGCGGCTATGAAAGCCTGCAAGGCTTAGAGGGACTCTTGCATCCATCGAGAAACCTCTGCCTGCTCAGCAATCCTGGCTTCTTAGTCCAGGACCTGCTGCCTCAGCCTAGTCACCTCCAGATCCTCCTAGTTGGGGTCCACTCCTTCTGGGATCTCGGGATCCTCAGATTTGTCGTGGTATTCCCCCTCATTCTCCTCATCTTCCTCGTAGTAGTCCTCCTTGTACTCCGCTACATCTTCATAGTTCTACGACTCATCAGGCTGGGACATCTGATGGAGAGTGCCCTCAGGTGGACTTTGAGGAAGAGGTTGGGTGGGCAGTGGCTCTCCATTGCCCTGTTCTGGGTTAGTAGGGTCGAAAGTAGTGTGTCTTATGTTCACCATTGTTGTAGAGGTTTGATGTCAGCACTAGCTTTCTCGGGCTCTCAATGAAAGCACCAAAATGTTTACCGAGTTTTTCAGAAACTACAATAATAAAAGTTAAGAGAGACTAGAGAGAAAGGGTTTAGAAGCTGTAAGAAAAAATTTTACGTGGTTGGGGCGTTAATGAGCCTTAGTCCACGAGACAGTTGTATTAGAGCTTAGAGAATCTAAAACAATGGAGTTTTCTCCAAGTTTCAGCAGAGTAACTGTATACACGCCAAAGGGAGATCTCTTCTCCAGTGCTCTGTTGCGTGTATTTATAGGTTCACAGGTGCACTAGGCTTGGGCCAGGTTGACCCGGGCCCAATAAAGGTATAAATACTGGTGGCTTCCCTATCAGAAGCCCAATACAAACGATTAAAACATAAAATAAATACATTAATCTGAGCCCATTGGGCTAGCCCAAAACATATCTATCATGCGACAAATTGGAGCTTTGGTCTGGGCATCTCGAGTTACGAGGCAGATTCAGGGGACAAGATTGGTCAGAGTAGTGGCGGCATAGGTCTGAACCAACAGCGTGCAATCCCGAGGTGGCCTTTTCTATAGGTGAAACGTGGGGACAACTCCCATGCTTCATGGGACGAAGTCAGGGTCACGGATGCTTTATCCTGTCAACCTTGGAGAACGGACCCGGAACTCATATCCCTCTCCGTTCGCTGAGGTCCCGTACAGTTTACCATGGGCCCAGATTGTTTACCAGGAGCCTGGACCGTTTACCAGGCTTCGGGATCATCCATATCGATCCCGACTGCTATCCGGAAGCCAAACATACCATTTCCCGGATGACCGTCCCGAACAATACTCCCCGGACGCCTATCAGGCCTCACCCAGAGTTGGGCTGTCGATATCTATTATTCTTCTTGCCAAAAGGACCTGGGTTAGGCCCAAATTCATTTGGCCAGCCCGTAGGCCTGAAGCGCGGACCCGAGCGCCTGACAGGAAACGGGGATAACAGGTATGTTTACTTATCTTATTAACTGTCAATATCAGTCCAGTCCGATGTAACAAATACATCTGATCTTATCTACTTTACTAATATTTTGGAAAGAACATAACACTGTAATGTGTAAGTAGATCACATCGTAGATTGGCAAGTCAGTGTAAATCCTGTGCACTGACTAATCTTAGGACTAACTTATTTTGAACATATACTCATATTTATATTCCACTGTGATTACGTCACTATAAATAAGATTAGCTATATGCTCGGGATTTAATAGAAGTTTATATTAAACAAATAATCATGAAAATAAAACATGTGAGCAAAGTGATTGACCTAGTCAAAAAATGATTTCTATTCTTTTATTGATAATAAAATGAGATTACAAAGAATTTGAGTTTTAATTAGGGCATAAAACCTCAACAGTAGTACTCATCAATCCATTTAAGCCCTCTTCAACTGTGTAGTCCCATACCTACACAGTCTTAGAATAATCACACTTGACCTTCCCTAGGCGGTGTGGGATTGCACAGCTTTTTACCCGGTCTTTCCCCTTACGGATCACGAAATTCTGACTGTCACAACATGCCTCATTAATAACCATGCATGTCACATACTGGGTGCAGTTTTCTTACCTCTGGATAGAGCGAGAAATAGTAAAAGAACGACCCTTGAGAATGATTAGTCTTTTAGTTCCTTAGCGGTCACCTAGTCATAACCAAATATGGGATTCCGTCAATAATATAAATAATAAAAGGTTCCTGAATCAAGACCTAGCCTCCAGGACGTCAAATCCTACTAAACCGGGTAGTAGGAACGATCCCGAGGCCTAAGGTTTGATTTCCCATGACAAAAACACATTTCTGGCCAAAAATGCTCTTAAGAGCCGCGACCCTACATCCCCCGTGCCGCGGCCCGCCTCCCAAACAGAGGCGCCAGCCTCAAGCTCCTGCACCCTATGACGTGGCATGCCTTCCAAGCATCGCAGCCCTACCTACCCATCAGCCAAAAACCCCTGTTTTGTCCCATCAAAACCTCATTTTTTCCTCTTTTAATCCTTTCAAAAACTTACTCAAACATCTCCAAAACCAAACCAAACATTACCACAACATAATCAACATTCCAATAACAAAACTCAAGCTTTGAACCACTAAAAACCACACCAATTACTCAATTCTATAATTTAAAGTTCTAGCTCAAAACTAACTTCAAAACATAGTAAAAACCAAAAATTTCATGGCTGAATCTTACCTCAAGCTCAAGATTAAACCCTCTTCAATGGCTGAACACAATCTTAAACCCTCAAGGCTTGATTCCCTAGCTTGAATCCTCAATTAGAGCTTCAAAAATTCAAAGGATAGGAGATGGAGATGATGAACGGGAGAAGAAACCAGTTGCTCTATTTTGCTTAAGCTCCCTACAACTTCCTATGGCTGATATATATCTTAAGGTCAAAATACCAAAATGCCCCTAGGTCATATTTATTTCCTTAACAACCACCAAGGGCAAAATCATCCTTTCCTACCTATCTCATTAATTATAATTAATGCTCTCCAATTCTCGTTATTCCCAATATTCTCAAATTCTAATAAATCATATCCCATTACCCTTTAATTACCGATAATGTTCTAATCACCAAATTACCCCGAGACTCACCCCGACTCCAAAATTAACCCCATTATGACCAACCCGCTAACTTGTATTCAAAGATCGTCTCATGCCGAATAGCTCGAAAAAATCCACATTATAATGTGGCCTCATCATAATTCATCAACATGCATGAAAATATACAAATATGCCCTCAACGGGCCAAATTACCAAAATGCCCTTTTAACGAAAAGTGGACCTGCTGCATGCATTTAACATAATATTATAATATAATTCACATAAGCATGCACATAATCATTTAATGGCATAATAAATCAATTATGACCCTCCCGACCTCCTAATCCAACCATTAAACTTCATTAGGGATTTTGGGGCATTACACTACCCAAGTATCAAAACTCTTGGTGTTGTTGTTGGAGATAGACATTAGAGAGAACACTCGAGATTTCATCATTTTGGTTCTAGGTTGAAGGTAAGCATTTATGAGGTTTAGAAAATTCTCGAAAATATAGTTTTATTATAAGGCTCTAATATAAAGATCTTATGTTGTATTTAAGGTATATTGGACGTTTTCTATGACAAGCAATCACTTCTCTTTCTTTTTCTCTCCACACTCAAGGTAAGGAAAATAAGGTAGTTTGGCTTATGACCTAGTTTATGTTTTGTATGACCTAACATTTCAAGTACAATAAAGGGATAAGTGTGGTTAGACCTAAGGTGTCCAATGATGTATGACAGACCTATGTCCGGTAGGTTCGGTTGCCACAATTTTATGACGGACCTAAGTTGATGTCCGATGTATGATGGACTATTGTCCGGGGCTTAATTGCCACCCCTGATAAGCACTTATCTTTTTATTATATCTGTCTTATTATTATGACCTATGATTATGACTTATGACTATGAACTATGAACTATGACTTATATTATGATTTATGATTATGACTTAGGCTATGATATGACCTAGAGTTTTATGATGTTGTATGATTAGTATAAATAAGTTTTGATATGACGCTTGTGAAATGTATGATATGTTTGATTATATGATTATATGACTAACTATTGTTTGTATTTTCCTTACTGGGCTTAGAAGCTTACCCCTTATGATGTTGTTATTTCAGGCAATTATAGATAGAAAGTTCGGTGGCGAGTGGACCTAGAAGCTTCGTGATGTACTCGTGGGGACCATATAGTCGAGGAAGATCAAGCGGGCCTATTTTAATTAAAGCATGTTTCTTTTAAGGTTTTATTTGATGTTGCTCATTTTAGTATGTTAAAGACAATTATTTTATTTTTGTAAAACCATGGATCCATTTACTTATTTTAAATTTTCATTCAATAAAATAGCAATGTTTATGTTTATGATCCAATGCTGCGTTCTCGATAATTTATGAGAAATTAGAACGTTTCAAGTGGTACTAGAGCCACGACTATATTGGTCCTGAATGTTCCCACGAAATACACACGACAGCTACAAAGGACCAACTCGCTACCAAGTAAGTATGATTTACGAAATATGTTTGTTATGTGAAATAATGGTTTTCTTTATGACTCATTTCCAGAACTTAGCACCATGAATTCTAACGTTATTAAGAAGGTTAAGGCGATAAGGAGAATCAAAGACCCAGAAGATGTATCAGAGTTCGAAAGAGTATTTTTAAGAATAAATCGTATGAAATATTTTTAGTCCTTATGCACTTAAATTACCATTAGCAGAGCCAAGCTTGTAGATAGCATGGAATGAGGTTTTGTTTGATCATAGCGTACCTATTGAAGATAAGTATGATACATTTATGAATAGGTTTGCACAAAATTTTAGAATATTTGAAGATATAATCCTACCAAATGGAGAAATAGGAGAAATGGTTCATCAGTTACCAGACAACGTTAGGGAAGGATTTCTAAGTCAAGTTCCTTTCACTTCAGGATTTATCTACACCCAAGAGGATTATGAGGACTTTATTCAGGATATGCTAGAAGAATAATCCGATGTGGAGGATTAGAGGAATATAAGGACACGTCATTAAGTTTTATTTTATGTTATTCTTTTTAGAAGTTTTTTCACTAGTTTCTAATTAATTTCTTATTTTAATAAAACATGTTATTTTCTTTCCTTTTATATTGTTAGTAAATGTTAAGAATTTTGGATTCAATTGAAAGTGTAAGGTTTAAATTCCTCTCTTATGGGTTAGCCCATTTGTGAAGGCCCATTTGCTTTGCATTATTAGATTGGATCTAACTAAAATGAATAACAATTAATAAGGCAAGGGTTAAAATTCCTATCTTTTGGGTCCAAGTGGAAGTTAGGGGGCCTTAGTAGTGGGTACGATATACTGAACCCAGCTCTCTTCCATGGAAGATTCAATTGTTAAGGCCCATTTACCCGAGTTGGACTTAGTTGTAATAGGATAGTTTTAATAGATAGATGGACCTAATAGAAAGTAGTATAATGGGCTAGGTTATAAATTTTGTTTGTTTGTCTTAGTTTTTACAATTTTCTCTTTCGGGGGAAACATAAAAGAAAATGGAGCAGAAACTAAGAAGATCTGGAAGACTGAACGAACAAGAAATCAAATAGGAAAGAGGACAAGAAAGAATCTGAAGAATGGCTTCGTTCAGTAGAATCCATATTGGAACATATGCGCTTAGGAAACGAGGATCGAATCTCATACATCTCAAGCTTACTCAAGAAAGACGCCCACATCTGGTGGGATATAGTGAAGCAGACCCGAGATGTCAATGTCATAACTTGGGAAGAGTTTATCCAAGTATTCCATAAGAAATACTACAACCCTACGATTCTAGCCACAAGGGTTGACGAATTCATTGCGTTAACTCAAGGGAATTCGACTGTGACGATATACGCCAGAAAATTTGATCGACTGGCCAAGTCCACAGCAGACATGGTACCCACTGAGATGTTATGAATTCAAAGATTCATAAAAGGGTTGAAGCCAATGATAGCCCGAGACGTAAAGTTGGTTTCAGGAATAACCACATACGTGGAAACGTTGGAAATAGCTCGGGAAGCCGAGCAAGCGAAGGATAAAATCTGGAAAGAAGGAACAGTCAGGAAGGACGCCAAGAAAAGCAATCATGAACAAAACGACAACAAAAGGAAACACGATGGTGGTCATAACCAAAAGGCAGACAAGAAAGGGAAAACTACGTCGGAAGGCATTGGGAATAAGAAGCCTTAAGTAGAATATCCGCAATGCCCAATCTGTAGAGAAAACAATTAGGAGAATGTCGATATAAGACTATAGGTTGCTTCACTTGTGGAGACGAAGGTCATCTCAAAAAAGACTGCCCAAAATTGAGAGACCAAAAGAAGGACGAAAAGCTAATACCAGCCAGAGTTTTCCCTCTTACATAAGGTGAGGCAGAAACTAGCAATACAGTAGTATCAGGTCAAATCACAATCTCTGGAAAGCAATTCAATGTTTTATTCGATTTAGGAGCGGTGCATTCCTTTGTCTCTATGAATATGATTGATAGCTTAGATAAGCCATGCAAAATTTTTAGAGATAAGTTTGTCACGAAATTACCCTCGGGGGAAAGAATGCTATCTAGTAGAGGGGTGCGTAGCATTGTAGCTAGAATCGAAGGAAGAGAATCACTAGTAGATTTGATCGAGTTAGACCTTAAGGACTATGATATGATATTAGGAATGGATTGGTTAGCAAAATATGGGGCAACAATTGACTGTAAGGGGAAGACGGTCAATTTTCAAACAGAATATGGTAATAAGTTCACTTATAGAGGAGTAATTTCTAGAACTCGTATACGATAGTCTCAGCTCTCAAAGCTCAATGTTTAATCAGTAGCAGTTGTCAGGCATTTTTAGCCAGCATAGTAGACAAGTCACAAGAGATGCAACTCGAACCAAAAAATGTGCACATAGTATGCAAATTTCCCAAGGTATTTCCAAAAGATCAACAGGGATTACCTCCGAGTAGGGAGATCGAGTTCGAAATAGGGTTGGCACCGGAAACGACATCAATATCAAAAACTCCATATAGGATGGCAACGACGGAGCTTAAGGAATTAAAGATACAACTGCAAAAGCTTTTAGACAAGGGTTTCATTAGACAAAGCTTTTCCCCTTGGGGTGCACCAGTGCTTTTTGTCAAGAAGAATGATGAGAGCATGAGGATGTGCATAGATTATCGAGAGCTAAACAAAGTGACGATCAAGAACAAGTATCCTTTGCCTTGAATAGATGATCTTTTTTATCAATTACAAGGATCTACGGTGTTCTCAAAGATAGATTTACAGTCAGGGTATCATCTGCTATGGGTACAAGAAGAAGATATCCCAAAGACAACATTTCAGATCAAATATGGACACTAGGAGTTTCTGGTAATGTCTTTTGGATTAATGAATGCACTAGCCGCGTTCATGGATCTTATGAACCGAGTACTTAATGTCTACCTGGATAATTTCATTATGGTATTCATAGACGACATATTGATCTACTCAAAGAAGAAAGTCGAGCATGAAGAGCACCTGCGAATGATGTTGTATTAACTCAAAAGTCATCAACTGTATGCTAAGTTTAAGAAATACGAATTTTGGCTAGAAAATGTGGCATTTCTAAGACACACTGTCTCTAAAATTGGCATAGAAGTAGATCCAGCCAAAATAGAAGCAGTGGAGGACTGGCCCAAACCCAAGAGTGCCACCGAGGTGAGAAGTTTTCTGGGCTTGGCAGGATAGTATAGATGATTTGTTGAAGGGTTCTCCAAAATAACTACACCCTTAAAAAATTTAACAAGGAAACAACAAAAGTTCACATGGACGGAGAAGTGTGAAGAAAGATTTCAAACGTTAAAGGACAAGCTCGTATCAGCCCCAGTTCTATGTGTCCCAAATGTTAAGGGCATGTTTGTAGTATATTGTGACGCATCAAAGCAGGGAATTGGATACGTTTTGATGCAAGACGGAAAGGTGGTCGCATATGCCTCGAGACAGCTAAAGGAGTACGAGCAGCAGTACCCAACTCATGACCTAGAATTAGCAGCTGTGGTTTTTGCTCTAAGGATTTGGAGGCACTATCTGTACAGAGAAAAGTGCGAAATCTATACAGAACACAAAAGTTTAAAGTACTTCTTTACGCAAAAGGAACTCAATATGAAACAATGAAGGTGGCTGGAGCTAGTAAAGGACTATGATTGTGAGATCTTGAATCATCCGGAAAAGGCTAATGTCATGGCAGACGCACTTAGTAGACGGAGTTATGGAAGCATATCGACACTTGAAGGGATAGCATAACACATACAAGATGATATTAAGAAGTCCGGAATTGAGTTAATAACTGGAAAACTAGCGGGCCTCATGATCAAGAAAACACTAATGGAGGAAATAAAGGAGAAACAACAAGAGGACGAGTGTCTTCTTGAGAAGAGAGCATCACTACAAAGCTCGGAGAATGCTGATTTTTCTTTGACCAAGGAAGGCATGCTACGATATAGGAACCGAGTGTATGTGCCTGAAAAAGGTAACTTAAGAGATAGTATTATGAAGGAAGCATAAAATACTCTATATTCACTTCATCCAGGATCGACCAAGATGTACAACAATGTCAAGACAATGTACTGGTGGCCGGGAATGAAGAAAGACATAGCAGAGTTTGTCGCAAAATGTCTTACGTGCCAACAGGTTAAGGTCGAACATTAGAGACTCGCTGTAACATTACAACCGTTAGAGCTTCCCGAATGGAAATGGGAAGATATAGCGATGGACTTCATGACAGGATTACCAAGGACCACCAAGCAGCATGACTATGTTTAGGGGATAGTAGATAGACTCACAAAATCTGCTCACTTCTTGCCAGTAAGAACAATTTATAACATGAGAAGTATGCAGAGCTTTATGTGGTAGAGATAGTAAGATTACATGGAGTCCCAAAGACAATAGTCTCTGATAGAGGATCGGTTTTTACCTCAAAGTTCTGGGAAAGCCTACAACATGCCATGGGCACTAAGTTAAAGCTAAGTACGACATTCCACCCTCAAATCGATGGTCAGTTAGAACGTACCATTCAAATTTTAGAAGATATGTTGAGGGTGTGTGCATTAGACTTCTCAGGATCGTAGAGCAAGTATCTACCCTTAATAGAGTTCTCTTACAACAACAGTTGTCAGGCTACAATAGACATGATACCTTATAAGATGTTATATGGACGGAAGTGTCGATCACCACTTCATTGGGAAGATTTTGGTAAAAAAAAAAATAGTATTTAGGACCGAAAGTTGTAAGAGAAGCAACAGAAGCGGTAGAAAAGATAAGACATAGAATGGTTGCTGCTCAAAGTCATCAGAAAAGTTACGCCGATGCTAAAAGACGAGACATTGAGTTTGCAGTAGGCGATCAAGTTTTTCCCAAAGTTTCTCCAATAAAGGGGATTATGCGTTTTAGAAAGAAAGGAAAGTTAAGCCCAAGGTTTATAGGTCCTTTTGAGATATTTGACAAGGTATGGCATGTAGCATATTGGTTGGCTTTACCGCCATCATTAGCTGAAATGCATAACGTTTTTCATGTATCGATGTTTAGAAAATACATATCAGATCCATCCCATGTGCTCGATTACAAGACTCCAGAGTTAAAACAAGATTTCAGTTATGAAGAACGACCCGTACGCGTTCTAGAGCGGGGAACTAAGGAGTTAAGGTCCAAAAGTATCCCTATAGTTAGAATCTTGTGGAGCAATAGCAATGAAAGAGAGGCAACATGGGAATTGGAAGAAGATATAGGGGAGCGGTATCCTGAGGTATTTGGTAAGCAAAATTTCGAGGATGAAATTTCTTTAAGGGGGGAAGATTGTAATATCCAAGGTTATTTTCTTATAAGCTCCTTAAATATGATCATAGATTAAATTTAGTTATGACTTGAGTTGTGGAATAAAGATTTCTTTAAGTTTATATTATTTAAGTTATGATTTTATGACTTAGAAATAATTATAGTTTGGGTAATTATAATTATATTAAATTAGTGTATATTTTTATTAAGTATTAAATGAACATGTTATTTGATGGATTAAGAAGTGAACATGTGGCATTAAACTAAGTCCAAGTATTAGGATAAAAATGAAAACCAAAATAACTTAGTCTTAGGTTTGGCACAAAAATAGTAAGGATTTGAATCTTTTTAAATTTTAAAGATAGGCAAGATTAGATCTATTTAAAATTAAGTGACTATGTGTCAAGGAGAGTTAGATAAATGAGGATTTAAAAGATTTAATTTAAGTAGTCAAATAACTAAGTAGAGATAGTAGTGTGATGGTTGAACTAAGAGTTAGATAAGTAAATGAAGTTTTCGTAACTTTAGGGTGCTATAACTTTGGACTTGTAGATAATTGAACTATCTTTTCAATGGTATAAAAATGGTTTAAATCGAACTCCTACAGCTCCAGTTAGGTTAATTTTACTACAGAAGGGTCCAGAGTTACAAGATATACGATAGTAGTTTGGACTTTGACTAAAGTTTGAACCAAATGGAGACTATGTGGCATACTTGGAGATGATGCAGCAACAAGAAGGGAGTAATACTAGGCTGGAAAAAATCATATAGTGGAAGGAAGTTTTGATTTTTAAAATTTAAGTTGAATAGTGTGGAGAAAATCAAGGAAGGGAGTTGGGGTTTGAAGCCTATAAATTGAGACTTACCCTTCACCATTTTTCTCACACTCAAAAATCTCTCAAAAACCTCTCATAATTTCTAAATCTATAGTCCCAAAAGTTCTCTCCATTTTTCCATAAACACTCTACACAGCCATAGCCGAAACACTAGTCCTTATAGTGCTCGGGATCTTTTTCTTTTACTTTCTTTATTTTTCCTTAAACACTATTCCCTTTCTAGCCCTACTATAACCGAAATATTGAACCCCATCAAGTCTATATATAGCCAAAATCTACCCAAGTATCCAAACTCTTGGTGTTGTTGTTGGAGATAGACATTAGAGAGAAGACTCGGGATTTCATCATTTTGGTTCTAGGTTGAAGGTATGACTTTATGAGGTTTAGAAAATTCTTGAAAATATAGTTTTATTATAAGTCTCTAATATAAAGATCTTATGTTGTATTTAAGGTTTATTGGACATTTTCTATAGCAAGCAATCACTTCTCTTTCTTTTTCTCTCCACACTCAAGGTAAGGAAAATTAGGTAGTTTAGTTTATGACCTAGTATATGTTTTGTATGACCTAACATTTCAGGTACAATAAAGGGATAAGTGTGGCTAGACCTAAGGTGTCCAATGATGTATGACAGACCTATGTCTGGTAGGCTCAATTGCCAAAATTTTATGACGGACCTAAGTTGATGTCCGATGTATGACGGACTATTTTCTGGGGCTTAATTGTCACCCCTGTATAAGCACTTATCTTTTTATTATATCTGTCTTGTTATTATGACCTATGACCTATGACTTATGACTATGAATTGTGAACTATGACTTAGATTATGATTTATGATTATGACTTAGGCTATGATATGACCTAGGGTTTTATTATGTTTTATGATTAGTATAAATAATTTTGTTATGACGCATGTGAAATGTATGATATGTTTGATTATATGACTAACTCTTGTTTGTATTTTCCTTACTGGGCTTAGAAGCTCACCCCTTATGATGTTGTTATTCAGGCAATTATAGATAAAAATGTCGGTGGCGAGTGGACCTAGAAGCTTCGTGATGTACTCGTGGGGACTATATAGTCGAGGAAGATCAAGCGAGCCTATTTTTATTAAAGCATGTTTCTTTTGAGGTTTTATTTAATGTTGCTCATTTTATTATGTTAAAGACAATTATTTTATTTTTGTAAAACCATGGATCCATTTACTTATTTTAAATTTTCATTCAATAAAAGAGCAATGTTTATGTTTATGATCCAACACTGTGTTCTCGATAATTTATGAGAAGTTAGGGTATTACAGCCTACTTAACCATAATCACAAAAAATACTCAACAATTTAATCTATGTGTGCATGCCAAAATTATCCGTCAAACAATCAAACCAATAATACATATGCTTGCGTTGTTCACCACCCTCTACTAATGTAGACAAAAGATGCTCAAGAATCATTAGGACTTTAGGCTCATAACAAAAGGCTTAGGCAATGGGTAGATATATGTCATTTAGGCTCCAAATTACCATAAGCATATGAACTTACAAACCAACAATTCACCCAAAGAAAACCCCATATGAACCCAAGTAAAGGTTGAGAAACACTTATTTCACTTGATCATTTTTTTAATTCAAAATCAACTCCACCAAACTTGTTTTTGTGAAAGAATAACAAGAGTGTAGCTTGGATTTTCAAATTTCTTTTACTTTGTATTTTTTTTCAATTCTCAACATTTTTACTCTTTATTACAATACACCAAATTACAAAACTAATCACATCCCATTACAATTAATTCCCCAATATTTATCCACAGGTTCATATTAATTTGGTAAAGGAATGAAAACTAACAAAATGTCTATTTGGCTCACAATTGGTGTCAAACAACAAAGAGGATAATTTTAAGCTCAACAAGGGTAACAATGGGAAATTGCTCTTGGGTTGGCTTGAAAGGCTCAAACGTTCCAAGAAATTGCCTAAATCACTTTCCTAAGCATATCTCATCTAGGATTTTGTCTCAAATGATAAACAAGCAAGTTCTAGATTCATTCATTCATCAAACCACAAGCCATTTTTTAACAATGCATACATTCAAATTCAAATTGCAAAGAATTTTCCAATTATGGCTAAACATTCAAAAAAAAAATCATGGATCGAAAGAAGCTACTAATGAAGTCTAACCAAGCACATGAATTTAATCAATCAGAAATTTCGAAAATTTGCACAACATTTTCTTACATATCATAAGCTAGCATTAACAACTTGATTCACACAAACACAACACAACATTTAACTAAGATAAAACTCAAACAACAAATACAAACTAACAACATGACACAAACACACAAAATAGTAAGACTCCTCCCTCAAACTTGATTGACACATTGTCCCCAATGTGACATAAAAATAAAAGGAAAGAAAACTTACGAACGATCCAGCTAAACATCATCAGAATGGAGGTGGCAGAGACGATGCTTGGAAAGTTCAGTTTGTCCCAGGCGCTGCAGCTCAAAATAATTGTTTTTTTTCATGTATTTCACGATTCAAAAATTACAAAACTAAACTAAAAAAAATCTAAACCTAAGAAAAAAAATTAAAAAGAGTTTAATAGAAAATAAAAATTACAAACACATAAAAACTCAAATTAAAAATAACATTGGGTTGCCTCCCAAAACGCTTTATTTAACATCTCCAGATGGACGTTCACTTCCTTCATTAAACTTCAACTCGGGTCAAGTCCACCCCGCTCATCCTTTAGAGCTATAGTGTCATAAGTAAAAACTCGTCTTTTGATGTTGCTAATCGTCGAAGCCTTCCACCGCTCATGTAGCCTTCGAGCCTTCCCATTATAGAACCGTTTCAAACTATGACGAACTGCTCGACTACCAATTTCAGCATTGGTTTTTCTCTTGGTGGTTTCCAAATTACTACCATCACTACATACCACATCCACTCTACAACAAGTTGGAATATCAGTTGCTGGAAAAAAATTAAATGTTACCTCTTTGTTTTGCACTCGCAGCTTCAACACCCCCTTTTATACATCAATTGGTAAGAATGGTCTTCCCAAAATAATGGGAATGTTTGCATATTCCTACATATCTAGAATAATGAAATCAATAGGGAAGATAAATTTACCAACCTTAACTAAGACATTCTCAATTACTCCACGAGGTTGCTTAACAGAGTGGTCTACCATTTGTAAGGACACAGTAGTGGGGCGAGCTTCTCCCAATTTCAGCTTCCAAAAAATAGATAAGGGCATTAAATTTACACCAGCCGGTCATAACAGTATCTCCTATTGAGCAAGGAATCGTGAAACTACCAGGATCTTTAAGCTTGGGAGTTAGTTTCTTCTGCAAAATAGCACTACACTCCTCAGTAAGATCCATTGTCTCATAATCCTCCAACTTCGTTTTATTTGACAAGATTTGCTTCGTAAACTTCACATAACTTGGCATTTTTTCAAGTGCCTCAGCAAAAGGTATGTTAATGTGAAGTTTTCGAAAAATGTCTAGAAACCTCAAAAACTGCTTGTCAAGTGTCTTCTTTTGATGTCGCTGAGGATATGGAATCTTGACGTGGTGCTCAAAACTCATTGGTGACTGCTTCTTCGCAAGGTTTTCAATAACCTCTTGTTTTACCTTACCCTCATTCTCAACATCAACTTTTGGTGCAAGTATAGACTTCTTGACTGGCTCTTCCAACTTCTCCCCACTGCTCAAAGAGATTGCATTGCACTGCTCTTTAGGATTCACCTCTGTATTACTTGGAAAATTTCCTTGAGGCCTACTTTGTAACATATTTGTCAATTGACCAACTTGCATCTCAAGATTCATGATGGATGAGCGAGTTTCTATCATAAATTAAGAGTGAGAGTTGGTCAGAGTTAACAGTGCATCTTGTGACTCATTTGTCCTTTCTTGAGCAACAAGTAGTACTGGTGGTTGTAATGGTACCTGAGGTGGAGCTTGAAGCATAGGCTGCTGAATTTGTTGAGGACCCTGATTATTTCTCCATGAAAAATTAGTTTGATTTCTCCACCCTTGATTGAACGGGTTAGAGAATGGATTATTAGCTTGCCTATTGAATTTTCCCATCATATTCACCTATTCCATGGGAATGGAGTTGTTCATCTCAACTACCATGCACTGCTCAAATGGGTGAGGACCACCACAATTATGACATACCGCTTGGATTTGCATGACTTGAGTGGCCATAGAATTTTGTTGCAGTTGCTTGGTCAATGATGCAACCTGAGCAGTGAGAGTGGTAATAGCATCCAGCTCAGGCCTACCAGCTACCTTCTTATTTCTATCTCGTTCACTAGGCCAATGATAGTTATTCATTGTCATTTCTTCAAGAAATTGATAAGCCTCATTAGCACATTTGCTCATGAAAGCACCACCTGCTGCAGCGTCAATAATGGTGCGAGTCATACCACACAAACTGCTGTAAAAATTATAGACTAGCATCCATTTTTCAATCCCATGATGAGGACACTTCCTCAAAAGCTCCTTAAACCTCTCCCATGCACCATAAAGAGACTCTCCATCAAATTGAGAGAAGTTATTAATTTCCTCTCTTAACTTTGCAGCCTTGGATGGAGGGAAAAATTTAGCGAGAAATTTCAGAGCTAATGCCTCCCATGTAGTGATTGAGTTGGCTTGAAGAGAGTTCAACCAACTTTTAGCTCTATCCCGCAATGAGAACGGGAACAATCTCAGTCTAATAGCATCGTCGGTGACCCCATTATATTTAAAAGTTCCACATAGCTCCAGGAAATTGGGTATGTGTGTATTGGGATCCTTAGTAGGGAGTCCACCAAACTGGATAGTAGACTGGACCATTTGCATAATTGTCGGCTTAAGTTCAAAATTATTGGCTGCAACTACCAGCGGTTGGATGCATGATTGTACTCCAGTAAAAGTGGGGAGTACATAGTCTCTGAGTGTGCGAACTGCTGGCTCAGCAGCGTCCCTATTCAACCCATTGCCCTAATGTTGGGCCATCTCTACTAACTGTTTCTACTTTCTGTTCTGTCTGCAAGTCCTCTCAATTTCAGTATTAATGGGCAAAATATTGTCAGTCCCTTGACGTCGCATATACCAATTGGCACTTGAAATTAAGATTCTCAAACACAACAGTTAGAGACAATTAACACAGAAAAACAAAATTAGAATAAAAATTAATTGTATTGATATTAATAAAAATCAATCCCCGGCAACAGCGCCAAAAACTTGTTCGTTAAAATTGATACGCAAGTATACATAATCGACACAAGTAATACAATGATAAATAAAGATCGTCCCCACAGAGATTGATTTAAAAATTACCAACAAATTAATTTTCTATTTCTATTTGGTCAACAATAAATTGGTTTCAAAATTATTAAAATAATAAAAGCAATAAACATAAAATAACACTATGAAAGAAAGAAAATAATTGTAAAAACTTCAAAAATAAAGAACTAGGGATTTTAATTTCATCAACTATTCACTTTATTATTTCACTAATTGGACTTCACAATTCTTCTTCCTAAACTAATAATGGATTAACAAAAATGATTCTTACTCTTTTTCAAGAAACAAAGAACTCAATTTACATGTGAATTTTCTACATTCCTGTGATAAATTCCAACACATAAAAGCATTGAACACAATAATCCTAAAATTACACAATTCATATAGGCATTTTCATCCAATATAAAAATTGTGATTATTCAATCATAGCATAATCAATTCTCACTTTTCAGATTTCAAATTAAAATCATAAATCATTCAAATGGTGATCAAGAATTCACAAGCATTAAGAACATATCAACTAATTTAGAATAAAAGTGAAGAAAGAACCATGAAATCATCATAGAAAATAACAAAAATCAAAGTGATTACATTAAAAACCTTAGAAAATAAAATTACTTCATACCCATGGCAAGAAAACCCATAGAATAAAAAATAAACATAAAGAAAAACAGAGTAGAAGAAAAATAATTGTTGAGAACGAATGGAGATGCTCCACGGTGTGTTCTTCACTTCAAAATTAGTCCCCCCCCCCCCCCCAGTCTCCTCTCGAAATTAGGTTTAAAACCAAAAAACTTTCTTCAGAAGCAATGCGGGTCGCAGCTAAACATTTCAAGCACCGTGGCCAGTGTCAATTTTGGCTTCGCGTGGATGTTAGGCGCACCGCAAACCAACCTCATCAACGCCGCGGCCCGTGTCAATTTTCTGAAAAACAAGCTTTCTGCCTTGGACCGGGTTGCGGCTCAGCATCATAGCGTCGTGGCCCTTAACAATTTCTTCAATTTTTGTGTTTTTGGTCCCAAAAATTCACCGAAGCCATAAAATTGCTTGTGGATTCATCTTTTCATAAAATCAACACCAAAAAGCCAAATTTTCATCATTTTTCTGCCAATTTGCTCCAATTGTTCTTTTCCTTTATGTATAAGCTAAAACCTGAAAATAAGCAAAAGCAAAGCATAATATTGCACTAAACAACTAAAAAAATTAATAAAAACTACCTAAAACACAACCTATATACAACATAAAACTAGACTCAATAGTTGTCTGGGCAGTCCGTACAAGATCATACAATGGCGTGTTTTGGCTCCAAACTTAATTTAAAATGGTCTATTCTCATTGGTTGAGACTAATGAAGGTTCCTATACTATTTAAATGGGACATTTGAGTTTTTGGTGAATTGATGACTCACCTCTCTCTCTCTCTCTCTCTCTCTCTCTAAGACCTTCTCTCTCTAGCTCTCAAGATTACTAGTTTTCTTCAAGATCTTCATTAAGAAAGCTTGACTTGTATGAAGATTCAAAGCTTGTATACCCCAATCTCATTCCAATTGTAGTAGCTTCAAGAAATCTCTAAGGGGAGGCTAGGAATAGAGATTTTCGGACAACAAATTCCATTTGTGTCAAGCCTTTGTTACCTCCATTGATTCACATGAAATCATAGTCTTATGATTTTATGTAACTAAGTTTCTACATCTCCAAAGGTCTATTCTATTACTTGATCTTATTTGTGTTATTCCTCTATTGTAGATTAGACTATCTTCGGTTTGTTCATTTGAATTATAATATCCCCAACATCTTCAACTATCCATCTACATTCAACTGAGTTCTAGTTGTAATTGGTTTTTTTATATGGCTTCTTGTTTTTCTTATTCCTCATTTATTTTAGGCACAAAAAATATTTCCATTGTAATTTGTTTAGTGTAAAGACCCTTATCTTATCCCAATGCAATTGGTTCTTTTGCCTTTCTTCTTATTGATCTTGTTTGCCTCGAGTGGATTGGTCAAATAGTCATTTATCAAGCTAAAAATTTCTTATTTTAGTCCTTAAAACCTTTTAATTTATCAACTAGTCATGGTTTTTAACCCTTAAAACTTTTTTCAAGTAATTCTCCTATGACTATTAAATTTTGAGAGAAAAAATATTTACTTTTCAATAGTTTATCAAAAAGTATTGTTGTTTGGCCATACACCCAGTCTAGCATGGCTCTCATTTAGGGAAATTTGGGTATTTATGCATTGTAAGGGGTCTTTAATCAAAAATATTCCATGCTATGTACACATCACCATTTTATGCTAGTATTCCCCTTGATTCCTATAATGCTCCTAGCATAATTTCTCTTTCTCTTGTCTTCTCTCTCTCTCTCTCTCTCACGATTTCTTTAATTTCCAAGCTCTCTCACTCAAAAAAACAAGGCAGCCACCATTTATTCTATCAATCTATACAAGTTTGGAGCATATCTAATCTTTTTTTTTAAGTTGTTCTTTGGGTAAGTATTGAATACTATCAAGACAAGAAATTCCACTTTGGGTATTCCGATCTAGGGGCAAAAATCATATGGGTAAGTATATTTTCATTATATGTAGTGAGGAAACTTATTTATTTACATTGCTTTAACTATTTCAAACAGATTTGTGTATGCATTCGGGTTTTATTTTACTGTTTCATGGTCAAATTAGATCTACGTTTTTATGCATTTTTTCTGGGTTTTTAATCTACCTCGATGATTTTGGATGAAACTCAACATGCCTCGATGGGTTTAGGGAAAAGGAACCTCAATGCATTTCGATGTGCCTCGATGGCTTTTAGGAATAGGTACCTTGACGAGGCTCGATATACCTTGGTAATGGACCTCGATAGGTTCCTAAGCCTTAACTTTGATAGGCCACCTCAATAGGATTCGATATGCATCGATGGACCTCGATAGGTCCTTCTGCCTTTACATAGATAGGCTACCTCGATAGGAATTAATGAACCTTAATAGGAATTGATAGATTTACCTTGACGTACCTCGATTAAGCTCGATAGAACTCGATATTTTATGTTTTTTTTATAATATTAATTTTTATCTGATTTTTTTTTCAATACAAACTCGACTGTTTCCATATTTATTGCATACAATGGTGTTTGGGAATTGGAAGATTGGGATTGGATTTTCAGGGATGCTGAAAATCAAGTGCCACCTTTTGAGAGGGTGTGACGTACAAGCAACTGCTTGACATTTTGTACGAAGAGCATGAAGTGGATAAATATGTATACGACTTGAAACTTGAGGTCCCATACACATGCCTCTCACAATCCTTCAAACCTACCGTTATGAAGAATGATAGGCATGTTCATGCATTCATTGGGATAACATCGAAATCTGTAGAGAAGATGATTCTTTTGCATGTAACATTGGTTAAGAAGAATTGTTTAGTAAATGCATCGACATCTCCCAGCATTAATAAAGAAGTTTGATTTAAAGAGAACTGTATGTAACATTTATCACTTCGTATTCTTACAATTTTTCCAATGTTGCAATTTTTTCCAACTCTTAGTCTTGTACAACGAGTTTTAAAGGCTTTAAACGTGTCTGATTTTTCTCTTAAGAAATCTACCCAAGTAAATCTAGAAAAAAGCATCCACACAGACATAAATGTATCTCTTACCATTAATATTTTCAACCTGCATAGGACCCATGAGATCTATATGCAATAATTCCAACACATTTGAAGTATTAATATCAGATAAAGCTTTATGGGAAACTTTCAACTGTTTTCCCAATTGACATGATTCACACTTACCAGGTGATTCTTTACCCAGCTTGGGTATACCATGGATGAGACCTGCATTAGCAATCTATTTCAAAATTTTGAATTTCATATGTCAAGTTTTTCATGCCACAAATCAGTATTATTAAAACTGGATGATGATGCATGACATGTGAATTTTTGTGTGAGTGTGTAACAATTATCCAAAGAACAAGAACTTTTAAGAACAATGTCACCACTTTGATTTACAACATTACACTCATCATGTGAAAAATTAACAAGAAAACCTTAGTAACAAATTTGGCTTATGCTAATTAAGTTAGCTTTCAGCCCATCAACAAGAAGAACATTTTTTAGTTTTGGTAACCTTTCAATGTTTAGAGTACATTTTCCTAAAATATTTCCTGTCATTCCATCCCTAAAAGTTACTACTCCACATTTGAAAGATTTGAAGTTGGTAAGTATGCTGACATTACCTGTCATATGTCTTGAACAACCACTATCAAAGTACCATGAACTAGATGCATGTATTTTATGACATGTAAAGGTAGCCAAACAAACTAAGTTATTTTTCTTGACCCAATAGTTTTTTATTTTGAATTTCTTTTGGTCAAGAATTAATTCATGATACCAAAGTGTTTAACATAATTCTTTTTAAACAAATTCAACAAAGAAAAATACTTACGTCTTATGTGTCCTTTCATACCACAAAAAAGACAAAATGGTACAAGTTGTCCAATGTTTTTCTTTGGAGAAATTCTCTTTAATGGTAGATGTGTTGGAACAGATGACAACTGTGTGTTCTCCGAAGAGCCACTTATTCCTGCAAAATGGTTGTGTTCCAACAGACGGACAATTCACAGATTTTACAAAAACCATTTTTTTAGAAGATTCAGATAGGCGTGCTGGTGGTGTTGGTGGTGCGATTTTTCTCTAATTTTTTAGACCGCACAGCATATGCAGTTTGAACAATTTTCCAAACCGCAACCTGCACCGAATAGACATCAAACTGCCCCGCAAAAATGCGGTGTGGGCGGTTTATACCTATCGCCAAATAATTTAACAATTAAACATTATAATTAAGAAAAATTCATAATAAATCTCATAACCATAGAGTGTTTAACAAAATAATTAAATGTATAGCAAGCTAATAAAGTTTAAGGAAACCAATAAAAATATAACAAATAAAAAATGTAATATAAAAGTAAATATTTTAATTAAGGAGGAATATCTTTAGATTGAAGTAGAATATGTGTTAACATCCTATGAAATATTTTTTTTTTCTAGATATTGTGTATATTATATTATACTATATAAATATTTATGCATTAACTTTAAATGTAGTAAAAGTGAAAAAAATAATATAAAAAGTTAATATATATAATGATGCGGTGCGGTGCAGTTTGAACCACATTTATAAAATTCAAAACCACAAACCGCACCGCGAAGGGTTCTAAACCACAATTTGCAGTGCAGTGTAGGTGGTTTGTGCGATGTGGGTGGTTTTATGAACACCCCTAGATTCAGATCCATTAGATCCTAATCCACTAAAATCACCAGCTTTTTTTCCTGTGGAGAGATCATCCAAAATTCCAAATCTTGGATTAAGCATTTTGACACTTTTTTGCATAAGATCAATTTCTTTACTCAAAGAATTAATTTCATTCTTTTTGGAATCAATAATCAACTCAAATTATTTAATTTTTTCAACTGATTTCTTATTATTGCTAGCCATTAATCGATTCTCAGAGAAAAATTTTAGCCATTGATCATACATTATCTTGTAAGAATCTTTCAATGACTCCTCATCTAAGTCAGATTCATCAGAGTCAATGTTAGATTCTTCATCATTCTAAACAAAATTAAGGCATACCAAATCCTTGGAATCAACTGAGGAAAAAAAACATACCTTTGTGAACAGAGGTTAAGGCAACACTATTGTCTTCCTCATCACTCTGTTCAGAATCTTGATCACTCCAAATAGTTTTCATGGCTTTCTTTTTCTTTAATGTATTGGCACACTTAGATTGAATGTTTCCAAATGCTTCACATTATCTGCACTAAATACCATTTTTATTAGTTTCAAAGGGTTTAGAAAAATTACCTTTTAGGATTTTGGATATGACCTTTTTGTTTCCCAATTTCTTTATGTACTTTTGAATTTTTTTTTATTAACAAGGTAATCTCATCATCCTCATTGTCCGAACTTTTCTTCTTTTCTCTGGAAGATTTCAAGGCAATAGATTTCTCCTTGATTTCTTCTATTTTACCTTTTTGTCTGATTTGTTGGTTTAGTTCAAAAGTTCGAAGTGAATCCATCAATTCTTCTACTTTTATTTTTGATCTTTTGTTTCTTCAATTGCAGTGAGCTTAGTCTGAAACCTATCAGGAAGAACTCTAACAATTTTTCAAACCAAAACATTCTCTTCAAGTTTCTCACCAAGAGCAAAATATTCGTTAACAATATCTGGCAATTTTTCATAAAATTTAGTGAGGGTTTCATTTTGATTTATTTTCAAATTTTTAAATTTGTTGTGAGCATAACAAGCCTAGAACGCCTCACATCACTAGTTCCTTCAATTGGGTTTGAAGGATTTGCCAAGCATCTTTGTTTGAAACACGTGAAGAAATTAGTTTAATGTAAAATTTACCAACACCATTAAAATAGCATGTAATGCTTTATTATTGTAACTAGACAGTTTATCTTCACCATCAGTCCAATCAAGTTCAGATTTTACCGTAGTTATATCATTGCTTTCTACTGGAGGATTCCAACAACTCAAAACAGCTCTCCAAGCCTTTTCATCTTGAGATTTGATGAAGGCTCTCATTCTAACTTTCCAATATGGATAGTTAGAATCATTGAGTAAAGGGGGAAAAGTTATAGAACCTCATTCTGTGAAAAAAGACATTGCAAGAACAACAAACGGAATAAACCAAGATCACACTCACAAATGAGTGACTCGCTCTGATACCAATTGAAAATTTGCTTTTAATAATTACCAAATTAATTAAACCAAGTAGATTAATTAAGGTGCAGAATGGTAATTAAATGTTGAAACATATTTTAGATCTATCGGGACAGAATACGAACTTGTCACGATAGAAACTGAACACAATAAAAGACAATGCAAAAACAATAAAGAACACAACGAATTTTGACAAGGTTTAGAAACTCTTTCGGATAACCTATTCCTTGGGGCCACGCACAGAGAATAAAATCAATTAATAAAGAATCACATGTACAAAATATTGACTTAAACAAAACAAGACTCCCTCTTGAGATTTGCTGCAACTTTGTTGTACTTCTCTTCACTAATCTGATTCTGATTGAAACGCTCAACCACTTGAACTCCCTTCAATGGCCAGCGAGTGCTTGCATCCTCCTGACGAAAGGCTTGTAAAAATCTTCTCCCGAAGACTATAAGAATCGTGTTCAAATTACAACATGTATTCACTCATGAAAGTTGTATAAACTCACCACAAAACTAAGCACTTATTTTACTACAAGATACAAGATCATGTGAATACAAAATATGAACTCTCACAAAATATTACAATTCACTCACAAATTATGTACCAAAGAGTTCACTTTTTCTCAAGGCCCTAGAAGTCTATTTATTAAGACAATTTCGTGCTCAGAAAGGTTGAGAAAGAATCTCCAATAAAGGCTATAATACTTTAAGATATTCATGATTAATGAAGATTTTCCATTTTTAGATGATTCTGATCCGACAGATACAGATTTTGTGGGGACAGCTAATACCTGCGTCAGATCAAATTTCTCAAGATAGAAATAACAATTAATTCATTCAAAGATTGTATTTCATGAGTTTATTATCTTGAGAAGCACGGAAATCAAAAACAAATATTCCAGATGTAATGCCCCGAAATCCCTAATGCGGTTTAATGGCTGGATTAGTAGGCCGGGAGGGCCATAATTGTTTAATTATGCCATTAAATGAATATATGCATGTTTATGTGAATTATATTATAATATGATGTTAAATGCATGCATGTGGGTCCACATTTGATTATTATGGTGTTTTGGTAATTTGGCCCATTGAGGGCATACTTATGTATTTTGGTGCATATTGTGATTTATGGATAAGATCCCATTATTATGGAGATATATTCAAGCTATTCGGCATGAGACGGTCTTATATTGTAAATTAACGGTTTTGTCATAACAGGGTCATTTATTGGGATATTGAGTAATGGGAATGTTTATTTGATGATAAATTGGGAGTTATTGAGACCAGGAGGAAATTCTGGGAGTTTTGACTATCATGTCCCCAGGGGTGTTTTCGGGACCCCGAGCACTAGGTTTTATTTGAGGTTACTTAAGCTTGAAGTAGTTCGTCATATAGAACCGTACGTTAGAAAACACTTTTCTCTCTCCCTGTTAATTCATTTTACTGTTTGAGGCAATTTCGAAGAAATCTTGAGTTCTAGGAGTCGGAATCAAGCGAGGATCGAGACATATCGATCCTAGGAAAGATTAGAAGCTTCTTGACCGAAGGATTTAATGGAAAACAACCCAATCGAAGGTAATCTAAGTTTTAAGTTTTGAGTTTTTAGAGTTTCTAAGCCTAGAAATGGATTTTGTGAATCGTTGAGTTTTTGGTTCGTTTGAGCCTCGAGATTTGATGATTTTGGATCATTGGAAAGTTTGGGAACTTTGATTTTTGGATTTGGAAGTGTTTAGGTATGTTTTTGGGAGGTTTAGAATGGGAGAAAACGAGGTTATGGCTGGTTTCTTGGTGGGGGTCGCAGCCCAAGCTCGAAGAAGCTGGTGGAGGCATTTGGGCGTGCTAGGCGCGCGTGGCACTGGGTAGTGGGCGTCGCGGCCCTTGCTCCTAGTGTGGCTGGGGGCCGCGGCTCAAGGTCCTAGGGCCGCGGCTCAGGCAGGGTTTTGAGGCCATTTGAGTGTTTTGACCTCAGAAACTTGGTTTTAGGCCTCGGGATTGTTCCTACTACCTAGATTAGTGGGGTTTGATGTCTCGGAGGCTAGATCTTGGTTCGGGAACCTTTATTATTCATTTTATTGATGGTGTTCCATATTTGGTTATGACTAGGTGACCGCTAAAGGACTAAAAGTCAGATCGTTCTCAAGGGTCGTTCTTATATTAACTCTCGCTTGAATCAAAGGTAAGAGAAACTGCACCCTGTGTATATGACATGCATGATTGTTGTTGAGGCATGTTGGTTGTTAAATGTGGACATTGATTGCATATTAAATGCTTAGCAGAGCTTGCTTACTTGTGTATGTCACTGATTAGTCAGGGACGGCATTGGTCGCATATTATTGACCTGAGAGTCAGAAATGACATAAGCGTCCTGAACGTAGGGCCGATAAAAGATTAGATCTAATCGATATCAACGTTGAATGACTCTAGGAGCATTAATGCTGGAACGACCCTAAGGTCGATGAAACTTATAAGCGCTTGACTAGACTAGGCTAGTTACTCAGAGCCTGGGCCAAAGGCCTAGGTGACTGTTTGTCACGTGGCTAGGGAGCGGAATCCCATGGTTGTGACTCTATGGTCATGTGGTAGGTTATATTGGTGACTAGTTCATCGAACACCTATCTTGATAAGCTAGTGAAAGGATCACTTATTTGAAAAGCCCAGGTGACCCTATCGTCACGTGGCTAAAGGGAATGGAACCCACCTTAGTGACATTTCAACTATCACTCATCTGTTTTGGACTGAAAGTCCTGAATAATTATTATAATCATTGTTGACATTATATTCATGCTATATTGTGTTTTCTTACTGGGCCCTGGCTCATGAGTGCTATGTGGCGCAGGTAAAGGGAAAGAAAAGCTTACCCAGCCTTGAGTGGAGAGCTTAGATGGTGTTGTGTACATATACGGCCGCTTGACCACCACGGCCAAGGAGTTCTCAGAGGAACTAGGGGGTTTACCCTATTTTTGCCGCTTAAGTAGGCGGGTTGTAAATTTGAAACTATAATGAAAATTTTGAGTTGTAAATAGTTTGTAAATGTTTTGATGGGCCCATGAACAGTTTTATGTTTTAAAATAAAATATATAATTTCCTTTTGATTGATTTTCCACCTTAGCCTGTTAATAATACCTAGAAGCACGTTTTTAACCAAAGGACTCGGGTAGAGAGTTAAATTCACAGTTCACCGATCACCATAACTGTTCTGGGGTAACCAAGGCGTTACACCATAAATGAATTTGAGTAAGCACATAATATTTTCTTTATAAAACCAAGATACAAATTCATTTTATAAACATATTATAATAATATCAAACTAAATAAGAAATTATTTGTAAACCTTACAAATTAAGTTAAGATATTTACTTTCGTAAATCACAATAAAATGAATTTAAAATTCTCTTTTAAATAAAAAAATATTTGTATAAAAATTACCAATTTTAGAATTTAAAGGAAAAAAAAAAATTCTGGCATAAACTTCAACAAGGGGCAACTTTATTTACCAACAATTGCTTTCTCAGATTTGGATCTCTAGCTGCAGATTATTTTGCTGTCTTTGGACACCACAAATTTAAAATTTCAGGTATAAAAAAATCTTCTAGAAGGCTTTGCATATTAGATGAATTTTGATTATTTTAAAAAGAAAATGTATCCACCGTTAACCCGCCTGTTAAATTTTTGGGGCTAAATTAAGTAACTTTGTTATATTTGGGGTAACTTATTTCATAGTCAATTAGTTTGGGGTAAAGTGTAATACTAGGCAAAAGTTAGGGGCTAACAAGGTTATATGTCCAAAACAAAAGGAGCCCAAAAAGAAATTGCCCTGGCCGCGTCGCCCCCGGCAATCGACACCCGAAACAGAAGAGCCACGACTTGAAGCAAAGCTACCGCCATGGCTTCAAAGTTGCTTCCATTGAGAAGGCTATTGAGGCTATCAAAGCTTCCTCCTCCATCATCGGCGAACAACTACTGTTCATGTTCCTATCTTCTGAATTTCTTAATTACTCGTCATATCTCTGACAACCCTCACAGACCATTTTATTCCTTCTCTTCTAAAGGCTTCTGCTCTCGACCTTTGGATCACGATGGAGGTTCTCAAGGTCCTGCCGCCATTGACTATCGGTATGGCTTTCTGATTCTACAACTCTGTTTCGTAGCTGAGAAAGATAAGTTTGAGAAGATGTAATGGAGATTGATCGATATAACGCAATTTTCGTGGTATCACTAATGATTAATATGAATACAGTTCTCTGCTGCAGGAGGATGAGTTTCACAGACTAGCTGATTCCACAATACATGATCTTCAAGAAAAACTCGAGGTAGTATTCATGATCTTTTAATGAGTCTAAAATTGGGTATCAGCTACTAACTACTGCCATACTTTTTTTTAATCTACATATTCTTTTCAATTGGTCTAATTGGAAGGTTCTTGGTGTTTCTGATAGCTGAAAATGTTGCAAATTTTGTAGTAATTTTTTCCTTATGATATGTTATTTGGGTTTTGTTTAGTCTACATAGATTTTTGCAGTCACAGAATCATAGCTATAATTGGCTTGTGTCCTTATCGGGTGCCTGACAGGAATATGGAGATAGTGTTCAAGTTGAGGGCTTTGACATAGACTATGGGGTGAGGATAAATTTCTTGAGAAAATGAAAAATGTGATATATTATTCTTGCTCTAATGCAATTGGGTTCTGCATATGGCAGAATGATGTGTTAACCCTGAAGCTTGGCGATTTGGGAACGTATGTGTTGAACAAACAAACTCCTAATAGACAAATTTGGATGTCTTCACCAGTAAGGTAATATTTTCTAGTGTTGTTTCTTGGACTATATTTCTGCTATGTTTTTGAACATTTAAACTTGAAACTTATTGTCCACTATTACTTGTTGGTTTTGTTATTTATTTAATTTTTTTTTTTTTGGGGGGGCGGTTTCCATATGTACTCTCTGTGCACAAGGATGGAAATAATTAGAATAGTATGCTTATTATCTCAAGGTTCCTTAGGCCTCATGGATTAGTGTGGGAAGGATGTCCAATAAAGTGGGAAGATTTAGAAGAATGAAAGTGAAGCTGCAAAGCTTAGATGTGTTGTGAATGTGGTGAGACATTTTTACTTTTCTTTTCTTTTTCTCTAAAACAATTTTGTAACCTTCTTTTCCCAAGTAGAGGATGGTCTCCCATAGTGATACACTTCAGATGTCTAGGTAAAGTGTCATTTGCACAAAATTATATGGTTGAACTATGATGCTGTTTCAGCGAAAAGAGAGGATGACTTCTTTTTATTATTATTGCTATTATTATTAGAAACAGATAGCCTTCCTAGCTGGGGTTTGCAACTCTGACCCTTGCTCACACACGCTTACCCAACCACTAGAGTCTAGAGGTAACGGTCACGATCTGCTTTGATATGTAAACACAATGTATGCATTCCCCACTCACATTCCAACTTCTGGTTAGGTTTTAGTTATTGACTATTGAGGCATTTGGATGGTAAGATGGATGCTACTTCCAATTATTGTTTTTTTTTTTTTAATTCAGTCCAGCTGTTGATACCGTTTATTTTCTCCTTCTATGCAGTGGTCCTTCCAGATTCGACTGGGATCACGATGCTCATGCTTGGGTTTATAGGCGGAACAAAGCAAATTTAGCGGATGTTTTGGAGCGTGAGTTGGAGCAACTGTGTGGTGAACCAATAAACCTTTCTTAACCAGTTAGCAGCTGTGGTATTACAACAGCTTCTTCCTGGAAATTTATTTTGTTTCCCTTTCCCGTCCTTGAACATTGTGTACCAATAAATAAACCTTTCTTGAGCATTTAAAAGTAGTGGTCTACACAAGTTATCTTGAAAATTTATTTATTCCAAATTTTTCTTTGCTTCAAAACACTGGTGCCTGGTGGTGAGCCTAGTAGACAGGACAGGAGTCTTAAGAGCATGAATGCAGCTGGTGTTCGTTTCTCCCTTGCACAATTTTACTTGGACTACCTATGCCTTTAATTTTGTAGGTTTGCAGTTTTCCTCGGTGAATCTTTTTGTTTGCTTATTATTATTCTATGGCTTCCATACATGGAATGATCAATAATATTGCGTAACCAAGCTTCATGAGTAACAGAAAAAATCAGAAGAGCTTTCTCCCTGTTAACTAGCTTAATTTGAAAGTTCATAGTTTAGAGGAGGAATTAGCAGATTTGTAGTGTTACTCGTGATAACGTAAAGTATTGAGTTAAGTTTTCGGATTGCTTGTGAAGAATAAGGTTTAAGGATTTGAGAGCAATTATTGGCCATTTTAGCCAACGTCTTCATGACCATTTTAGACTAACATTCAAATGTTTATACTCACATGTAGTTTAACCGTAACTTGTTATATTAACAGGCTAGTACTGCAATTTTGGATTGCTTTTTATTCAAAAGATGTTTTATTGTCCATTTGTTAACATGAAAAAAAAAGAACACCGGCCTTTTTTTCTCCCCAACTTTAATGGCGGACACAATGATGGTTAACTGAATGAAACCCATTTGCGCTTGCATCCCAAATCAAGACTTAAAAAGCTAGCGTCGTACTTGGACAACTATCCGGAGCGCAGGCCAAGATGTCTCTGTAATCTCGTGAAATCCTGAATGAGTCATAAACTTCTCCATCCCTGCTCTTCTTGTACTCGAATAACAGATTTGAATGATCGAATGCTGTAAGTTTGGTGAATCCATAATCGTAGTCCCTAACCAGACTCCATTTTGGTTTAGCCGAGGAGAATTTCACAAGACTCGATCCCCCGCCCCCGGCAACCACATGTATTGTCCCATTCAAGCTACCCTTATAATGATTCTTCTTGTCATTGGTGCAAATGTTCTGTTGCAGGTAAATACCATAGCAAGATAAGTGAACTTTATCTAGTAAAAGTGATATTGATTATTGGGTACTCAAAGACATGGACGTAAATGTTCTAAGAAAAGTGCATCGTCTTATTTGGCACACCTAAAGGAGTTTAAACCATGTCATACGATTTAGAATATACCAAAATGTTGTTTTTGTTACCTGGTATATTGGACATGTTCTTTCATAGTTGTGCACATGGCCGTAGATGGCAATATCAACTTTATACTTTTGCCAAAGTTTCTGAAGACTCTCTCTTCCCATAGGTTCCCCAAACGATCCTTCATCCACGTAAAAGTCTCCAGAAGAATAGCCAAGGACACGATGCGCAAGAAAGATCAACCATGGTTGCTTCTGTCTATCAACTGATGCTAGGCAATTTTCAATGAACCTGTATTGCTCAGTTCCCTCTCTCCAATCAAGTTCTGTGTCAGCTATGCAAAATCGAAACATACCATAGTCTGTTGCGTACCTGTCAAAGAAAGTAATATGATGTTCAATGCCAGTGAGTAGTTTCTGCCAAGTCTTATAACAAGTGAAAAATTAGCATCAACATCAGAACCCCAGATATTCTATTGGTGAAACAAGTGGTGAGTGGTTCCCCTTCTCCGTAGGTTTTTTTAGTAAGTGTATAATTGTGAGTAATGTGAGAAATATTAAAGAATCATTATTTAGAACAATATAAAATACTGAGTTGGTGTTTGTCGAACAGGATCAAGAGGCCAAAGGAGTGCTGAGAATTATAAGCATGCAACTACAGCACAAAATTGTTTTAAACTAGACAAGACCCAGATGTGTGACCATTGTTTCATACCAGAACTTAGCCCTGTTCTCAGCAGGGACATAAAACATAGTTTGAGCCAAGACACCACATTCTCCCCCTGAATCCAAGTTTCCATAGAAAGATCCTGATCCAGGCCAGTCACGCTCATGATTACCACTATTAAAAAAAAACAGAAAAATAAGGTATAAGACCAAGCAAAAAACATTTCAAACTTAAAACAAACACATAGTCTATATTGTAGTGACAAACCTAGCAACCATGAATGGCTTAGTTGATGCTATTGGCTCAACCATAGAAGTGAATTTGTCCCACTGCGAAAGGTATCCATTTGCATAACATATATCTCCAATTAGGAAGACAATATCATAGTTCTCCAGATCTTGAACAAGCTGATTGGTAGTGTTGAGAGAGCCATGCTGGTAATTATTGTACTCATTGGATCCATCAACTTCATCCTGCAAGAAGAAATGTATTGGAAAATAAATTTGAAAAAATGCATAAAGTAGACCACCCGCCATCGTACAAATTTAATGCCCTTTTCTTTTAAAAATAAAAAAAATACTAGGATCCCCACTTAACCCTATAATATTTGGGAACTAGAAATTATAACAATTTCTATGTAGGTGCCCAGTTGAATTTCAGACCTTGTGGGACCAAATCACATACCTAACTATTTGAGCTACCCCTCTTGGGTCTCATAAATTTACTTTATGAAGCAATAAGAATTTCTAGGTGATATAGTCATAACCTGGAAATATGAAATCATACATTGATAGCATGTTTAAGAAACCTCTGCAAGTCCCAATATACATGTGAGGTGCTCAAACAAAATGAAGCTAGATAGCCATAGCAAGTTAGAGGGAAAAAAAGACTCTTAATAGCAGTATTATGCTTTCATGCATTGTTGAGTCAAGAAAAATGATTGAGTGTATGGGTCAAAACCTTTCCCAAGTCACCGAATATGACAACACGTTGAATAGAATTTTGGCCAGGATAAGGAGGGGATCTGAAGTGGTATTCACGACTCCATACATAAGAACCATCACATTTTTTATGCCCCAGCTTGTAAAAATACCTGATAAAGGTTAAGAAGATATATTGAGTAATAAGTTCCATATTTAGTTAAACAAATGAAAACTTTCATTAGCCCAAAAACAAGTGAAGAGGGAAAAACTCACTATGACAAACTTAGAAACCTAATTACAAAAGTTAATCTTCTGTGAAATTTGACTTCAATACTAAATCTATGTCAGAAAATTAAAATTAAGGGAAACCTAGAACGCTTCCATCCAAAAACTATGCTAGAAATGAAACACAATACATTGTATTAGGCCACAGTTCCTTGAGAAAACTAGTGTGTATAAATCCAGGATCTCGCCATCCAACTGTTCTTGCAGGTGCACCTGCGTACATACATACAAAGGATAACAAGAAATGTTATCATAGTTTCGAAAGTTTTTGAGGGATGATCAATATACATCAGCAACAATATTCACAGACAGTTGTATAAGAACAATGCAAATTCTTCTTGCCTATTTGAAGTACCTATAAAAAAAACAAAATACTCAAATTTGTGCACAGTACTAAAAAAAAAATACTCTAATATCAGTGACTCTGTTCTCATACATACAGGCATGCACCTTTAACTTAAAATAATAACAAATAAAGTATCCAGCAATGAAGAAAGGTTTACAGACCACACATGCTGTTACGGTCAAAGGTCAATGTCCCAGCAGGGGATCTCACACAGTCTCCTCCTATTTTACCCCATTCAACAAATGGAACAGCTGCGTCAATCCCATATCCACTTGTCCATGTCACAGTCATCTAAGTATCCAAGTAAAGAAAAAGTTATCTCCTTTGAAAATCCTAATTTGCATTCCTCTCATTCAACAAAATGATAATAAATAAAACATCCCATAATAGAACAAAGCTGTATGAAAATAATGAGAGGAAAAGCTTGCAAGTAAATTGCTTAACATTTAAATTAATTCAAGTTCGACGAGAGATTACATGTTTTATTCTGTATAAATGATACATGTCAGTCCAAATAAATGACATGACCAATTTATGATGTACACGCCTAGAAAACAAAATTTAAGAATTAAGCAAACTTACTTCGTTCCACATTTTTCCTTGTGCTAAACGTGGATAAACAGGAGAATTTGGATTTGCAAAAATTACAGCACTTGATACTGCCACCAGCTTTGGCTATTTGACCAAAAAAAAAAGAAAGTTATTGCAAGGCAAAACAAGGTTGATTAAATGAAGTACAATAGGTGAGACCATCAGAAAATACAAGAAGTCAGTGGATAACTAGAGAGCACGTAAGACATATCAGTAGTTGAAATAACAAAGTGAGTAATGATGAAAATGGTCTTGTGAACCATTATGATAAGCCATTCTGGAGCTCAAATTTGAGTGAAACCCATTTTGTGTTAGTAACGATTCTTGATATATTCGTGTTCTCCTAGGTGAGTACATCAAAATCATATATTTAAATTTTCATAATGATGCTTGGGTGAATGAAATATTAATGCTTAAAGTACATTCTTTGAATACCAATAAAAATGGAAAGAAAAAAAAAAAAAAAAAACTTAATAGTCCACATTGGAAGGAAACCAAGGGCTATGGCTAAACCACACTTGATTTTGCTTACAGATAGTAAAGTACTGTAGCAGAGTCCGCAAATCTAGAATTACAATATCCTATCCTATGGAGTCAGCAGATTAAGAAATCACATTAGAAGTGACATACCGTTGATAAGCCACCGGAGAAAAGTGCAAAAGAGAAATTAGATCTCTGTTTAATCAACTGAAACTTTAATACTCCTTTTCCAGTAACTTTGTAATTAGGATTACTGTAATTTGCATACTTATACTGCAACAACAAAAATAGAAAAGTAACAAGGGTTTAATATGCAATTCTGTAACTCTGAATGCATTATAACAAAGTATGATAAGAAGTGACAAGAGACAATTTATGGAATGGAAACACTTATTCAAACCTTAATAGGTGCTGTACATAGTGTTGGTGTCTGTGTTGCTGAATTTTCTGCAGGGCAATTTGAGGAACTGCAAATCAAAGGAAAAAAACTGAGTTCTTCCAGTTCAACTATGTGTTTTAGTGTAGTAGAACGCACGAAACATAATTGGATAACGTAACCAGTAAATTGTGCCTACAAATTCTGAAAGAATGACAAAGTCGAATAAAGTACAATGAAGGAAGCACATTTACTTGAAAATGGCAGGAGAGAATACTCCAACCCAGTCATTGTCTGATGGCCTAGGACAATTGAATTTGACAGTCACCCATTCCATATTTTCTTCTTCCGTATTTTCTCCCTGAAAGAAAATATCTTCATAGCTTACTGACATACCATC
The DNA here is from genome assembly GCF_963169125.1 of Humulus lupulus. Lineage (NCBI taxonomy): Eukaryota > Viridiplantae > Streptophyta > Magnoliopsida > Rosales > Cannabaceae > Humulus > Humulus lupulus. Next base: position 91,688,589 of record NC_084795.1, read on the forward strand.
AACTTATGAAGAAACAAGTTTCTCTTTCAAAAAAGAATTATAAGAGAGAGAGAGAGAGAGAGAGCAAAGGCTACAAAGAATGGTTCAAATGGAGTCTCAGTCTACCTTGGTTCCAAGAACACTTCGAGAGGCTTTAATATAAGCCTCATCATGAAGAGCAAATACTGTCTGGTGAATAGCAACTTTCGAAAGAGGCTGGTCTCCATGCGAGCTCACCACTTTAAGGGTCACAATAGTAAATAAAACGATGGCCAAGAGCTTCATCTTCAATTTCCTCATCCTGCCCGCTTTTAAAAATAGAGACAAGAAGATAATGTAATTAAAAACTTGGTAAACCAGTGTCTAATTTTACCTTCTCGTACCAGAATAGCAACCAAAAGCAGAAAATGGGGTCATAAAATTTTAAGCTTTCTATTGTGCCAAATGATGATCTATAAGCATATTTGAACATGAAATAGTTAAAAGGGTAGAAGTAAAAACCAAAAAATAAAAAACTAAACTGGGAATCGGGCAATAGCAAATCGAGAAGATTAAACAAAGCTTGGGAAATAAACTTAAAGGAAATGGCATAAGGAGAGTGTAAACCTGGTGCAGAGATGGTAAAGTTACAGCCTCTATTTGAATCTAATAAATGTTGTAGTGTACTATAAAGAGATCATAACGCTTATATAGTTTTACATTTTTTTTATAAACAAGTATGGAGGGGTTGCAAGTTGGCAGCAAGGAGCGTGGTTATCTTCTCATAAAATATTCCATTGTCATCCGGTTTAGAAGGAAAGTCAATCCTAGTTGATAACAATAATAATAAATTTAGAAGCTCAGATTCCCACGAAAGCAATTTTACACTTCTTACTTGGATTAGCCTTCAAGTAAGAGGGAAAGACGGCACTCTCCTCCACTACCATGATTTAATCACGATTAAAAAAAATAAAGGCTTATTTGCACTAAAAAAACCCTAAGCTACCTCACCTTTGGCACTTGAGTCCCCATTCTCTATATTTTTGCAATTAAATCCTCATTCTTAATTAAAGTTAGAGCCTGTTAGTTTTTGCCTTATTATGTTAACATTTGCCGTTAAATTCTTTTTAAAGAAAAAATAATTGAAATTGAAAGTCTCAAACCATGCATATAACTCCATAGCCATTCACCACCTCTCACACACTCCCAAACCTCTCTTAGTACTCTTACTATATAATCTCCATTACCAACCCCTTCTTTCTCATAGTTATATATCGATCTCAAGATGATGAACTTCATGTTAGAGTTATTATTTGAGGGTATTTTAGTCTTTTCTTAATCATTGTTATTTTATATCTTTTGCCTTATATAAAAGGCTTGGCTTATAAGTTTTGTAACCTAGAATACATTCTCTCTATTTTTGCAATACACTCTAGCCTCCCTTTTCTCTCTTCATCTTTTTGCTATCTCTCATTTGGGTTTTATGGATTGTATCTTTGCATAATTATCATGGTATCAGAGAAGGGTTTATGGAATTGAATTTCGTATTGCAGCAAATTGGGTCGAAGCATCTTTGCAGTAACTCGGTATGCGATTTTCGTGTTCATTCTGAAATTTTAGGGTTTCGTCATATTGCAGAATTTGGGAACTTTTGTCTGAGATAGCATTTGGAAATTTGTTTCTGAAATGGCAAGTAATAGAGATGATTCCCTTCAATCCATTAGTGTGAGGTTAGATGGAAAGAATTATTCTTATTGGAACTATGTGATGAAAAAAATTTTGAAAGGGAAAAAGATGTGGGGTTATGTTTCTGGAACTTTGGTTAAACCAACAAATGACAAAGCGGATTATGCAACTTTGCTAGAAAATTGGGAAGTGGATAATTCAAAAATTATTACTTGGATAAACAACTCTGTAGAACACTCCATAGGTACCCAACTAGCCAAGTATGAAACAGCGAAGGAAGTTTGGGACCATCTTGCAAGGCTGTATACTCAGTCTAACTTTGCAAAGCAATATCAATTAGAATCAAATATTAGAGCTCTTGAACAGAAAGATATGAGTATTCAAGAGTTCTATTCAGTTATGACAGATCTATGGGATCAATTGGCCCTTACTGAATCTGCAGAATTACGAGCTTTTGCACCATATATTGCTCGTAGGGAGGAACAACGATTGGTTCAGTTTTTGATGGCACTTCGTGATGACTTTGAGGGACTCCGTGGCTCTATTTTGCATCGTTCTCCACTTCCTTCGGTTGATTCAGTAGTTAGTGAACTATTGGCAGATGAAATTCGTCTTAAGTCTCAAGCAGGAAAAGGCATCCTCCCAGCACCCAGTCCCTCTGTTTTGGTAGTTCCTCCTCGACACTTTACTCACCATGAGAATAAACCTCACACAAAGGTTGGAGTTGATGAATGCAGCTTTTGCAAACAAAAAGGTCACTGGAAGGCTCAGTGTCCTAAATTAGTAAATCGTGCACCCCAGCAACAAAGACATCAACTCAGACCTCCTCAATTCGGTAATCAACCGCCTCATTATGGTAGCCAACCACAGTTTGGCAACCACTCACAACCTCGACCATACCGTCCTCCGCAATTTAATGCCGCTGCTACTGTACCTCCATCTGACTCGTATGATTTTGGGGCCTCATCTTCCAATCCTGCTCTTGCTGCCCTCTCAGAACAGTTTCAGAAGTTTCTTACCATGCAGCCACATGCCATGTCTGCCTCTTCTTCGGTAGGTCAGCCCCCTACTAGCTCTTCAGGTATGACATCCTCTACATGGATTTTAGATTCTGGAGCCTCGCACCATATGTCTCCACATTCGAAATCTTTTGTTTCCTTGTGTCCTGCATCATCTGTGCCTGTCATGACTGCTGATGGTACTCCTATGCCATTAGCAGGTGTTGGTTCTGTTGTCAGTCATCATTTATCGCTTCCTAATGTTTACCATATTCCTAAGCTTTCACTAAACCTTGTATCTGTTGGTCAATTGTGTGATTCTGGTTACTCAGTGTCTTTTTCTTCTACTTCTTGTCATGTGCAGGATCCGCAGTCTCAGAAGCTGATTGGGACCGGCCGTAGGCGGGGGGGTTTATATGTTTTGGATGAGCTGAAATTACCAGTATTTGCAGCTCCTAGTGTTGATCTGTCTTCCTTTCGATTGTCTCCATCATCGTCTAGTTTTTATTTATGGCACTCTCTCCTTGGTCATGTTTCAGCTTCCCGTTTAAGATTCTTAGCTTCTACAGGAACCTTAGGAGATTTGAAAGTTCATGATATTTCTGATTGTAGTGGTTGTAAACTTGCAAAATTTTCTGCTTTACCTTTCAGTAAAAGTACTTCATGTTCTGTTGCACCTTTTGACTTAGTTCATTCTGATGTGTGGGGACCCTCTCCTATTGCTACAAAAGGAGGGTCTAGATATTATGTCTCTTTTGTTGATGATCACACTCGATTTTGTTGGGTTTTTCTAATGAAATGTCGTTCTGATTTCTATGATATTTATGATCGTTTTCGAGCTTATGTAAAAACTCAACATGCTTCTGTTATTAAATGTTTTAGATGTGATCAAGGTGGTGAATATACTTCAAATAAATTCTGTAATTTGCTTGCTTTAAATGGAACTGTGTATCAAACTTCTTGTACAGATACCCCTGAACAAAATGGTGTTGCTGAAAGAAAGCATAGACACATTATTGAAACTGCTCGTTCTCTTTTATTGTCCTCATCTGTGCCTAGTCAGTTTTGGGGAGAAGCAGTTCTCACTGCAGTCAATCTTATTAATAAGATTCCATCTTCAATCACTTCAGGTTTGTCCCCTTTTGAAAAACTATATGGACATATTCCTGATTATTCTTCTTTGAGAGTCTTTGGTTCTACTTGCTTTGTTCTTCGTCCTAGTGTAGAGCGTACAAAACTGTCATCACGCTCTGCACTTTGTGTGTTCCTTGGTTATGGTGATGGCCAAAAAGGATATCGTTGTTTTGATCCAACTTCTCAAAAATTATATGTATCTCGCCATGTTGTTTTTCTTGAGCATATACCCTTCTTTTCTATTCCTGGCACTACTCACAACTTGACCAAATCAGATCTTATTCATATTGATCCTTTTTGCGAGCATACAAGTACCTCTTCTCCTCAAGTTCCTCAAATTGTAGAGTCTGAATCTTCTCCTGTTCCTATAGTCCCTTTTCCACGTCATTACTCTCGCAGGTCTCGAGCTATTGATACTGGTATTTCGCAGGCTGACATTTCTGAAACACCTCCGCCTACAGCTGTTCTAGATCCTTCTGATACTGTAGATCCTCCTCGCTATCCTCAGCGCACTCGTAAGTCTACTAAACTACCACATTTTGTTTATTCGTCTTATTCTATCCCTTTCACTTCATTTTTAGCGTCTATTCATTGTCTCTCTGAGCCTTTGTCCTATAAAGAAGCAGTTACTGACCCTCTTTGGCAGCATGCTATGAATGAGGAACTTTCAGCTTTGCACAAGACAGATACTTGGGATTTGGTATCTTTACCTCCTGGTAAACATACAATTGGTTCTCGTTGGGTTTATAAAATCAAGACCAAGTCTGATGGGTCTGTTGAACGCTACAAAGCTAGATTGGTAGCTAAGGGATTTTCTCAACAGTATGGTATGGATTTTGAGGAAACTTTTGCTCCTGCTGCAAAAATGACTACTGTCCGTGCTCTTATAGCAGTTGCATCTGCTCGTCAGTGGAATATATCTCAGTTGGATGTTAAGAATGCTTTCTTGAATGGCGATTTACATGAAGAGGTCTACATGGTTCCTCCTCCTGGGGTCCCTCACAATCATGGAGAAGTTTGTAAGCTTAAGAAAGCTCTGTATGGTCTCAAACAGGCTCCTCGAGCATGGTTTGAGAAGTTCTCCAATGTTGTTACTTCTCTTGGGTTTCTCTCAAGTAATCATGACTCAGCACTATTTGTTAAGTGTACCAATGCAGGTCGTATTCTCCTTTCCTTATATGTTGATGATATGATCATTACTGGTGATGATTTAGATGGAATTGCAGTGTTAAAGTCTCAATTAGCTTCTCAGTTTGAGATGAAGGATTTGGGGCCTCTTCGGTATTTTCTGGGTATTGAAGTTGCCTTCTCCCCAAAAGGCTATCTTCTTTCTCAGTCAAAATACACTTCTGACATTATTGACCGTGCTCGTCTTACAGATACAAAAGTAGTTGCCACTCCTTTTGAGCTCAATGTTCAGTATTCTCCTTCTGATGGCACTCCCTTGCATGATCCTACTTTATATCGCACTATTGTTGGCAGTTTGGTTTATCTCACTATCACTCGCCCCGACATTGCATATGCTGTTCACATTGTTAGTCAATTTGTTGCCTCTCCTACTACTGTTCACTGGGCAGCTGTTCTTCGCATTTTGAGGTATCTTCGGGGTACTATCTTTCAAAGCCTTTTGTTTCCCTCCACTTCTTCCTTGGAGCTGCGTGCATACTCTGATGCTGATCATGGTCGTGATCCCACGGATCGGAAGTCTGTTACTGGTTTCTGTATCTTTTTGGGTGATTCTCTTATTTCTTGGAAAAGTAAGAAACAAATTGTTGTCTCCCAATCTTCCACTGAAGCAGAGTACCGCGCTATGTCATCTACTACCAAAGAAATTGTTTGGTTAAGATGGCTGCTTGTAGATATGGGTGTATGTCATTCTCAACCCACTCCTATGTATTGTGACAATCAGAGTGCCATCCAGATTGCTCACAACTCAGTTTTTCATGAACGCACCAAGCACATTGAGATTGATTGTCACTTCACTCGTCACCACCTGAAGCTTGGCACTATCACTTTGCCTTTTGTTCCTTCTTCTTTACATATTGCTGACTTTTTTACTAAGTCTCATTCTATTTCTCGTTTTCAATTTCTAGTTGGCAAACTCTCGATGCTTATTGTTGCTGCATCGTGAGTTTGAGGGGGGGTGTTAGAGTTATTATTTGAGGGTATTTTAGTCTTTTCTTAATCATTGTTATTTTATATCTTTTGCCTTATATAAAAGGCTTGGCTTATAAGTTTTGTAACCTAGAATACATTCTCTCTATTTTTGCAATACACTCTAGCCTCCCTTTTCTCTCTTCATCTTTTTGCTATCTCTCATTTGGGTTTTATGGATTGTATCTTTGCATAATTATCACTTCAAACATGGCGAGCTATTCCTCCACCTCACTCCTCTGCCTCGCTTTCTCGACTCCCTTCTTCTATTCCATTGCTTCGCTAACTCGAACAGTCCCAACTCGCTGGCAGCCGCTACCAACACCAGCAGCGCCGTATGCAGAGCAACTGCCTCTTCGACACCCTCAATTCGCCGCGTTGAGTCGGAGGCCGGCATCAACGAGTACTAGGACCTAGAAAATGATCGACCGTCTCCAATGTGCAGCCGTCTCCGCCGTTCGCCACACTATCCTCTTCTTGCCTTCGTTCACTAATGCTCCAACTATGGCCTATGTGATTCAAGGCACGTACATATAAATTTATATATATATACACATCTATAGCTGATTATTATAACTTGATTAATATTATGTTAGTGAGACCTCTGAGTCATGATCATCAGCACAACAATCATTGTTGCCCCAGCCGGAGTGACTCAGTGGGGCTACAACAATGGCGACTCACCACTTGTTTTGATCTCCTCCGTTGACGTCGGCAAATCTATATATATCAAAAGAGGCATTTTTACAAATCGGTACTACCAAAAGCGGCACAGTAAATTGAGACTTTCTCAGGACCCATGTTTACAAATTCAGAAGAAATTATTTTTAAGAGACCTATTGTTATATAGATATAGTTATATAGGATATATAAATATATTATATATATATATATTTATCTAATGATCACCAAGCATTCTTCTGAGACTTATTGGCAGAGAGTTAGAGAATTAGAAAGGGTAATGGTGAATGTGGAATATGGTGGTGTACGTGGACACTATTCTTCCACTAGTTTTTTTTTGGAGTGTATTGGTAAGTGGAGAATGGTTATGGAGTTATATATGCATGGTTTCAATTATTTTTTTCTTTAAAAAGTATTTAACGACAAATATTAAAACTAACATATGCTAACTTTAATTAAGGATGAGGATTTAACTGCAAAAATATAGAGAATGAGGACTCAAGTGCAAAAGGTGAGGTAGCTGAGGGTTTTTTGGTGCAAATAAGCCAAAAATAAACTTTCGAAATTGTGAAAGTCAGTAAAACCTCTTTTCTGTTTTTTTTTTTTTTTTTGAGTAAAATGATCAATTTCATATAAGAGAATGTAGATTCATTAATACCTAGAATTAATTCTACTAAGCGAACGCATCATCCATTTAAGTACATGAACTCATCATCTATTTAAGTACATGTTTCATGACTAATAAAAAAAACAATAATAGAATAGATAAATAATAAGTGTAATATCTCTAATGATAATAAAGTATTGAGATAGTAGAGATTACTAAAAAAGATCAGAAAAATACAAACTTAGTATCTCTAAGACACCTAAAAAAAAGAAGCTAAAAAAACTACAATGCAAAGCTTCATCTACTTTAGATGTGTAAAAACTATCAGTAGAAGCTCCACCTCGAACATCCTCAGGTAGAGGTGTTCATCCGATTCGATCCAACATTTTTACCATAAACTAATCAAATCTAATTAAAAATTGGATGTTGAAAATTATTATCCATTCCAATCCAATTTGCCATCAAAATCCAATCCAATCCAATTTTGAACCTAAATTTTATTATTAAAGAAGTTAACAAATAAAAAAAAAAACATACAAAAGAAATCATGGAAAAAATGAAACATTATTTAACAATAATACTAAATTAAGTCCTTACAATCATCACATTAAGTCGTCTAAATATTAAGTTTACAACACAACCATCCAAATTTAAAACTAATGTGCCAAAACCAATAACTAAAGTATTTAGATGGTAACAAAATTTGAAGACAACAATATCTCCAAAGTGCTAATATAGCATCAAAAAATAACAATTCAATCAAATATATTTATATATAATATAATGCATAAAAAATATTAATTGTAATTGGATTGGATCGATTCCTAATTTGATATTCCCAGTCGCATCCAACAATCGATCAAATCTAATTAACATCTAACTTTTCAAATTCAATCCAATCTAATTGTAATTGGATATCCAACTTTTTGTAATTGGATTGGTTCGGAGTAATTGAATTGGTTTGGATCCTCAACACCACTATCCTCGGGCATTAAACTGCATCATCTTATCATACTTAGTTTTTCTCTCATATATCAAATTACAAAACAAATAGGCAAAAGTAACTGAGTATATAAACTTAATAAAAAAAATAATTAAAAAGGGCTTGGAATAGGCATTTAAACTTGTAAAATTAGGGGAAAGTATGTATTTATCATAACTGTTGAGAAAATTTTGAGTAGAGAATAAATTTTTTTGAACCCTCCACTCCTGTCACTCCCCATTGTGAGAGGAGTTCTCCAATAACTGATAACAAATAACCAATAAACTACCCAGTCTATTCAAATTTGTCAAATCGTAAGTGCTAAAAAACCTAGAATCCTATAAAATTTGTATCAATCACAATAAAATAAAAAATTCCTAAAATAAAAATTCCTCCAAATAAAAATCTAAACTTGAATATAAAATCATTCAGGTTAAAAAAAAAAAAAAAGAAGAAAACTTATCTTTTGAATACATCAGTTCAAAAAATGTTTCAGAGTTTCCAAACCTCCATAGAACAAAATTTTGACAAAACACAACATAAAATAACATATCAAATTACTCAGGAAAGAGAAAATCCTTGATCAATGGAACAATATAACAGACTCCTTAACATCAATTGAATTGAAGTAATGAATGAAAAAAGTTTCTCCTGTTGTACGGTAAAAATTATTACTGGAGAATAGAGATTACTATAGTGAAAGAGAGGGTGAAGAAGAGAGATAAATTTTATTTGTAATTTATATATATGTAATTATGGTGAACAACATATATGCTAGAAAAAACCGTGATGATATAATAGCAATGTGGTTTTAGAAACTAACGTAAGAAATCGATTCAGATATGTTGAAGCTTGAAGAAACAGAAGAAGAAATTGTAAAAAAACTGTTGTAACCGTCGTAGAGAAAGTTAAGTACAGAAATTGATGCATTAAAAAAAACACTCCCCATATTTCAAAAACAAAGAAACTCCCCAATAAATTTTTACCACTAAACCGAAATACAATTTTTATAATGTCACAAAATGAAAAACCTCATAAATGAAAAGATCCCAGTTTTCCCAAAAGGTTGAGAAAATATAGTGAAATTGAAAGAAAAAGAAAAAACAACCAAGAAAGAAGAGAAAGGAGAACCATATAGGATAAGGAAAAAATTTTGAAGGAAAACGAAGGAGTCAAATAGGGGAAACACAGAATTGACAGATGGGTTATGCTAAAACTAAAGTGTTTAAAATAATAATAATCTTAAATATATTTATATATATATTGGGAAAGACTACAGTATTGACAGTTTTGTTGCATAGTTATAAATTTTAATTTTTCACTATCATAGTGTATATTGTAGTCATTTAGAACATCCCACAAATTTTCAATAAATTTCGAATAACTTACAGTGTCAAAAACAAAATTCAAATAGTCGAATTTTCCACGCGTACTGATTTTGAGTGCATGCTGTTATGAAAATTTAATTGATTTATATAGGCAATTGCACGTAATCACACAAGTAATACAATGATAAGTAAATCAAGATCGTCCACAGGGGTTGCAAATTAAATCTAAATGCGTCAATTAATTACCAAACAATTACTCAAGAGTAAGCAAAATAAATTGTTTTTATTTTTGTAAGCTAACACTACTTGGAATCAATTAAAAATGCTTAAAAATAAACTGCAATGCTAATATAAAAGTGAGATAAAATCGATTAGTTAAAATAAGCTTAAATTATTAAATCTCTCTATGTCAATTGACCTGTACGTTTTGCTACAACAAAATCTCAGCAAACTACCCAGAGTTAACAAGAATTCAAAACACGTTCATGAAACTTTTCCAAGACCCATGATATTAATTCTTCCACATAATTTAACATATTCATATGCCAATCAAGTTAAAGAACCTAGAATTAAGCATTCATCATTGTTACACAAGGCAAATAACACATTTTTATGCTATTCACAAACATAATCTAACAAGATTATCTACTTGTGTCATTCAAATCTATTATCTATTATATTCAAACTTCCGAGCACAAATATAACTCAATATCTTGTAATTGGTGATCAAGCAATAACAAGAATTCACCATTAAGCACAATTGAATGAACAATAAGTAAATTACTAAAATAAAGTGCTAGGATTTAGAATTAAGACACAAAGTTCATCAACAATTCAAGCCACAAAAAAATAGTTCATGGCTAATTTAAAGAGCATAAATACACTTTCAATTCTACTCATGAGTATCAAAATTCACAAATCAAAAAAGGAAATACAAATCTAGAGAGAGAGAGAGTAAGAACAAAATTTCTTCAATGGTGATGTAAGATTCCTCTTCTTTTCTCTTCTTGGACTTCTTGTACTTCTCCTTCCTCCTTTCTCTATGTCCTTCTAGCTCTCTCCAATCTCTCCAAAAAAATTCCCCCTCTTTCACGTGATGCTCACCTTTTTACCCTAGGGTAGAATTCCCTTCTAAAATTAGTAAGCTCAATCCACTACTTTTCCCCTTTTAGGCCCACCTTTCTTTAGTCCACCATAATTCTGACATAAGAGTGCTCATGTGGCTACCTTTACACCTCACGCTAGCTGGCAAAGCCACTTAGCAGTGACTTTTTTCAGCTGGGCTATAGTTGACCACGCAGCTCCAGAATGTTGCAGCAATCCTCTTAGCAAAACTGCATATTTCAACATTTTTCCACTAATTCTTGCCAACTTTTCCACTCCTTTTGCTTCTCAAACTAGCTTGAGCTCATTTATCACAGAAAATGAGCAAAATAATTATTTAAGTCCAAAATAGCTAAACACAAACTCAACTCTAAAATTGAACTACACAAGACACAAAGATCAAATTAACTAAAACATTAACGATTAAAGACTCAATTCAACACTTTTTTTTTGTTGGTTTTAATAGATCAAATCAGAGATTATACGCAGCGGAACAACAATCAAAATTGTTAATTTAACCCCACAAGATTTATATATATTTATATATATTGAATCAAGAGATGAATAGAAAATTACCTTAAGTCATTACTTGCTACTATTTTTTTGTACAGCAAAAATCATTGAGATCTCACACCAGAATCTTCCAAAATGTTCTCAACACACAAAGAACGAGTGTTGGCTCGTTATACAAAATAATAGGCAAAATCTATTTATCAGATATTCTCAACACATGAGATCTGATAAAGTTTGGACCTAAGTTTGTGAAGAATAGTGACATATGCTTGTATCGCTGTTCTATTTCTCTCGGGGGGATTTCACTATATATTTTCTATCACTGAAAAATATTGCTCTGAAAAACTGATCTCCTATATTTAATATATCCAATATATTAAAAATAAAATATTAGTTATTTAAAACAATTTAAAAATAACTAATCAGTTATCAGATTTTATTTAAATAATAATATTTTAATCATATTATAATATCTCATTATTTATTTAATATTTAAATTACTAAAATTGTGGAACAAAAAAACTTCTAGAAGCTTCTTGTGTGTGTAGCACAATGACTGTGCACTGTGCTACACATGTACCATATGCCAAGGAAGACATGTGATTTTTTCTAATTTTCATCATTATTTAAATACCAAAATTCCCAAAAATAAATTAATTCAAAATTAATTATATTTTTGTTAAATCAAATAATTAATTAATTACACAATAATTATGTTTAGTGCATAGAAAAATATTTTACTTATCAAATAAGTCATTTTGTCCATTTTTGTATTTATCTTTGTCAGCGTTTGTTTGAGCCATTTCGGGGACCATGGACCTATAACATTAAGCTCCAATAAATTGAAACAAAATAATTAAACTCGTTAATTATAATAGTTAATTTATTAATTATGATATTTCTCCACTATAAATTCAGAATTGAACTATTTATGTTATAGATATACTTTTACAAAAATCTTATTTTAAGCTGTCCATTAATATAACCATCTTATAATAGTTCAACCCTCTAATTAATTAGTTCATAAATTAGAATTGAGTAATTACCATTTTACCTTTCTAATTTACTTCTTATTCCTTAAGTACCATTAATTCACTAGTGAACAATTAATCTATAATCTAATTATAGATTTGAGCTCAAAATCATTCAGTTCCATAATTAACCCTTAAGGGAACTAATATACGATCTGTTATGAAAGATTAGATTCCGTATTGTTGATACATGTTCCCAGCCATCCATGATATTAAATCTCCAAAACAAAAGTCATTAGCCTCATTCTATGAAGAGACCTTAATGAATGAATAAAAAGATTTAATAAACATGAACAAGAGTTCATGAACACTCAGGACTTAGGTTGATCTATAAATGATCATTAGTTATAATATGAATTACGAGTCTTTATTATTAAATGGTTTTTGGATAAAGACTTTTATTCATATTGGTCCATGTCATATATAATCATATTATATAAAGCACCTTTACCGAGATATCTTACCACATCAATAATCTGAATCTAGACTATTTGTATCAACATGATACTCAGCAAACCGTACTTACAACCCCAATTAAAGAATTCCATAACTTCAATTTGTTGTTGTTGTTGACTATTTTTATTAATTCATGTAATCTTAATTCTCTCGTACTAATACAAGATCACATCCTCAATAATGAATATGGAATTTTTCTGATATTTACAAAATTATTCAAACAATAATTTAATAATCTAAATATAACAATAATTGACCATTGTATTTATTTATTCATCGAAATAACAAATGTCTTTTACATGCTTTTAGGACATACTCCTAACACTTTTCTTATAAAATCAAGTGTAAAAGAAGACTAAATAACTCTATATCATAGAGTTATCACACCCCCAAACTTATGATATTGCTTGTCCTCGAGTGATGAATCTAAAAAAATAACAAAAGACACACAAATTGAACAACAAAAGAACCAAGGAAAACAACAAAAACAAGACACAACAAGAGAGGATTTTGCTTTGCCAATGTTAAAAAGGGGAAGGCTCTCGAGAATTTTATTTTGAGTAAGAGAAGCCGAATTTCACACTTACACAAGCCTTAAACCAAAATTTTCAAGCATTAATGTTGCTGTCAAAATATGAGTCAAATGTTTCACCATTTAGTGCATGCATAACTTTTCCTAAACATTTTCAAACACCCAAAATCAAACTACACCTTGGTCCTAAAGCTTAACTAATACCTCCATAAGTTACTTAGTGATTCACTCTCTCCAATAATGTAGACAAGCACCATACAAAAGATCAATAGGACTTTATCAAGCTTGTAATGATAGACTAGGGTAAAGGTAGGATAAGAGAGATTAATTTTTTTGCTCAAATCACCCTAAACACCTCAATCTTTCTAGGACCTAAATCAATGCACACATTAATTTCCCCAAAGAAGACCCCACAACAAAATATAACTCTTGCCACTAGCCTTTATTACTAACAAACAAACACAAAAACTAAATGAACTCTTTTTATTATTATTATTTGAATAGTTACACACCAAACTTATTTACAAGCATATTTGATTACTTTTTTTTTTCTTAGCTTGACTTTTTTTGAAAAATCTTTTTCTTTTTCAAACTTTCCTTTGATGCAAGGGAGTGCACTCTTTAATTTTTTCTTTTGAATTTTTTTTTTTTTGGATTTTCTACTTATTTTTTTTTTAATGAAGATAAACAACTAGATGGTAAGAAAACAAGAAAAATGATAATACACTCTCCCCCCAAACTTATAATCAACATTGTCCCTAATGGTGAAAACAAGCAAAGGAAGAAAATGAAAACGCTCACCCAATGCCTCTCGCACTCTCTACTCCTCTCAACCCCCCAAAATACAACAACAAATAAATCCTATAAAGATCAAGGTGCTAAAGGGTATGGTGAAAAGAGGCTATTATATAGCTAGGATAATAAGTGGCTAAGCAAGAAAATGACACTTAAGCTCAATGGGGTGACTAGGGATAAAAATGCATAAAGGGTAGGCTTCAAAGGCTCAAACGGTCCAATGATGGCCTAAATCATGTCATGGGTGTGGTGATGCCTAGGATTTTGCCTCAAGGAAAATCACAAAGTAACTCTAGAAACTTAAGCTCTCCCAAGAAACTAGCTCTTTCTAGGGTTTCAAAAATATTTCATCAAGCTATGCACACACTAAAAAGAGAAACACTCTCATCAATCAATTGCTAGCAACATTTATACCCAAAGGATTTAGCTTAAAAACTCAAGCAAGAATGACAGTCAGCTTCAACTTAGATTTATTATATTTTTGTAGTTTTTTTTAAGAACGTCATCGAGCCCCCTAGTGAACACTAACAAAGACAAATAATATCCTCGAAAGAACGACAACACAAAAATTGCAAAGACAACAAAAAACAAGACCAATACATGAACAAGACACTAAAACAACAAGATTACAACCACCGAACAAAAGAAATAACAAAAACAACAAATAAACAAATGAAACTTGAGCTAAGATAAGACAACTCCTCTCGCCTATCCCTTGGGATTGTCATCCGAAGGAATAGGGTCGATTGAAAAGCCATGGCCTCCTTCGTTTGGGCTGGTGGCGGATTTGAGTATTTTGGTGCTTTCCCTTTATGAGCACGAATCTTAGTGGCTGCAAGAACAAGAGCAACAACAGGTTGTGCAAATTTAGCAACAAATTCCCCTTTGAAATCCATACTAAACTACTGCCCAAGATCAAAAGTGCATAATGTACAGTCATAGTGTAGTACCAACAATAATATGCACCCCATAGAGAGCTTCAAAATCATATTTGTAGCTCCCAAAAATGTCATCTCAAAGTTAAAGAAACATGGCCTGTAAGGCAAAATGATGGTGGAGGCAACTTGTGTTGGAAAAACTTATACAGGATCTTTATT
This sequence comes from Humulus lupulus, assembly GCF_963169125.1. Lineage (NCBI taxonomy): Eukaryota > Viridiplantae > Streptophyta > Magnoliopsida > Rosales > Cannabaceae > Humulus > Humulus lupulus. The sequence continues at coordinate 91,703,645 of NC_084795.1, forward strand.
TATTTTCATGTATATCTGATATTAAACAAATTAATACGAGATAGCCTAAAACATGTTTCTAAATTGAATTCAAAGAGAAACAAACAATATAATACTTATAGTATACGCAGCGGATTTAAGAGTCCTTCCTTCAGTTTCTCTAACTCTTGTATCCTTTCTGTCGCAGAGTATTATCAAGAAACTGAACCGATTTTCTATTTTCTTCACGATCTTCCAATGTATCCTTAGAACCACCTAGACTAGTGTGGGCAATTCTCAACACATGAGATAGATATAGAGAGAAGAAGAGAAAATAAGAAAGTGGCTTAGAAAAGGACTTGTGTTTAGAGAGAATATAAAACTATCAGAAAATCTGACTTATCAAAAACCCTTTTTTTTAACTTCTCTATAAGCACTCCTTTTATAGACTCAATTAGGCCATTTAATTTAATTAAAAAATCAATAAAATAACAGCCATTTTGAAGCCCTAGGTCGAAATTATCATGGGCTATAGGCCCGTGAAATTTCCCATTTGATTATAAGCCCATTGGACTTAAAATCAAGGCCTGTATTATTTTCTATTGATTTAATTAATTAAATAATTATTTAAATCCTTTATCAAATTAATTATTTATAATTTGAACCTTGATTTAAATTTATTTATTAATTTAGATACCAATTTATCTTAATTAATAAATCTGCCATAATTTCTCTTTTCTTCTCAAAATTACACAACTCTGTGAAACTATCCAAAATTGACCTGGTCAACTTTGATAATTCTAATTGATGATTAAATCAATTAATTGAGACTATCTAGATGATTTTATCCAAGGTACAATGGGGACCATGGGCCTATGAAATCAAGCTCCAATAAGTTATCATAAATCTAACAAATAAATTTACTAACTTATTAATTCCTCGCGACTCCACTATAGACTTGGAATTGCACTCTTGAATTCATAGAACGCTCTATAACAAATATAGATACGCTATTAATTATCCATTGTTACAACCATAATTGTCACTCAATCCTCTATAGACGGTCTACAATGAGATAGGACTAAAATACCGTTTTACCCCTCATTGTATTTTATCCTTAAAACACTTAGTTCCTTGTAAATGATATTTCAGTAAACTAATTTAATTACTGAAATGAGATCTCTATCATTTAACACCTTGAACCAAACTAAAAGGAAACCATCGTTTCACTTCTTCATCAGAAGCTATAGATGTTCATATCTATGATTAACACTCCCACTCAATTATACTACCGAGTTCCCAAGATGTAAGTATGGGCTAGTCCGTAGGGTAAGCTGGTAACGAACAAGTCAAAGAACTCAAATAATACAATCAGTTAGAATACTAACCACTCAGAATTGAGATTGAATTGACCTATGGTCAACTATATGATATGACTAGAATAGATAATAATGGTATGTTTACTTATCTTATCAACTGTCAATATCGGTCCTGTCCGATGTAATAAATACATCCGATCTTATCTACTTTGCTAATGTTCTGGAAAGAACATAACACTGTAATGTGTAAGTAGATCATATCGTAGATTGGCAAGTCAGTGTAAATCCGGTGCACTGACTAATCTTAAGACTAACTTATTTTTGAACATATAATCATATTTATATTCCACTGTAATTACGTCACTATAAATAAGATTAGCTATATGCTCGGGATTTAATAGAAGTTTATATTAAATAAATAATCATGAAAATAAAACATGTGAGCAAAGTGATTGACCAAGTCAAAAAATGATTTCTATTCTTTTATTGATAATAAAATGAGATTACAAAGAATTTGGGTTTTAATTAGGGCATAAAACCCCAACAACTTGAGACTGGGCTGGTACAGAGAAGACAAGGGTAATGATGAGGAGGTGGGACTGCTCACATTTTGGGTATGACAGGGATAGGAGGCTCACGGTGCCACCGTTCTTGCCGCGGGTGCTGGTCTCGCCTGGGTTCGATGGGGCTCAGACTTGGGTTCGGGTATTCTGGGTAGAACGGAGGCGTGGCCTGGGGTTCTCGCAACTGGTTCGAGGTGGTCATGGGTGTGGGGATCACGCAGGGAGGAGGGAGGCAGAGCTGGGTTTGGTGCTGGTTTTGCAGGCAGTGGGGCTCGGAGCTGAGGAAAATGGTGGTGGGGGCTGGGAACTAGGAGGGAGACGAGAGAGAGAACGAAGAGGAGAAAGAGAAAGGGTATCGGGTGATTTTTTTTTTTCAATTTTCTTTTTGATTTTTTTAATTAATAATATATATATTTTTAAACCTTGAGCACCGATCCCACGCACCATTCTCGCGATGCATCGCGGATCTCTCTGACTTGTTCTTGTCCCACGTGTAAAGGTTTGCTCCTCGTTTTGCTTCAACAAAATTTTCGCTAAACCATCAAACCCCCAAATTATTCTCAAAACACCATTTTCTTGTCTTTTAACACCTGAAACACAAAATCAAACTTAAAATCACTCCGAAAAAACATTACAATAAAATTAAATTAACATAACAAAAATTAAAATGAAAATAACTAAAAACACTAATATATTTTTTTTTCATTTTTTTCAATGCATTTTTATTCTTTCTTTCTTTGAGTTGCTTCACAAATGAATCCTCCAAAAACCATAGCAACCCAAACTTTACTTTTTTTTCTCTGAGGATCTTTCAAGGAAACTGAGGTTTGGTATTGCTCAACCTTGTTTCCTCCAAACTTTGTTCATTTCCTTGTTACCTTAAATGCTTTCCCCAAATGCTCATCATATAAATCCACTACACCATTGGGAAACACCTTGCTCACTAAGAACCCACCATCACACCTTGATTTCACTAGAGATTTTGATAAAAACACTCTATTTCTAACTTCCAACATTTGTGATTGAGGCTTTCTACTATGTTTCTTTTTCTTCAGTAGCTTTGGAGGATGAGATGGTTCTTCTTTCTTACTTATCCATGGCTCACCACCTTTCTCAATTTCTTCAAAAGGGACATTTTTCTTCACTCCCTTGCTATGCTTTTCATGCATCTTTTCAATCAACTTGAAGTTAGAAGCACTTATGGCCAAGCAAGCTTCAACTTCATTAGGGAAGCGTATAGGATTAAAAAACCTTGAATGTGACATGTTCGTCTTGAGCTCGAATGGTGAGCTCTCCTTTTTCAACATCTATCAACGTTCTTCTGATGGCAAGAAATGGTCTCCCCAAAATGATTGGTACATCTCTATCTTCCTCATAGTCAAGAATAATAAAATCTGCTGGAAAAATGAACTTGTCAACTTGTACTAGGTCGTCTTCAATCTTTCCCTCCGGATGCACCATAGAACAGTTAGCTAATTGCAAGGTGAGTGTAGTTGGCCTTGCTTCTCCAATTCCCAACTTCTTAAAAATGGACATGGGAATCAAATTCATACTAGCTCCCAAATCACAAAGAGCTTTACCAACTTCTCGTCCCCAAATAGAAATTGGAATTGTAAAACTGCCTGGATCCTTCAACTTTTGAAGAATTTTATTCTTCAAAATGACACTACAACCTTCAGTCAAAGCAGCCATTTCAAATTCGCCAAGCCTCCTCTTCTTTGTCAAAATATCCTTCAAAAACTTCACATAATTAGACATTTGTTCTAAAGCTTCCACCAGAGGTATGTTGATGTGGAGTTACTTCAAAACATCCAAAAATCTTCGAAATTGGCTATCTTGTTGTTGCTTTTGAAACCGCCGAGGAAATGGTGGAGGTGGCTTGCTAATTAGCTTCTCTGGTTCATTTTGAGGAGGAATTGCTGCAACATTTGCTTTAGGATCAGTATTGGACATATTCAAACCCCCAATTCTTTTTTCTTTTTCCACACTACTTTGGATTGAAGTAGGCTCATTTTTGCTCTTAGGATTGTCCTCATTCAACTCTAGATTTTTACCACTCCTCAAAGTAATCGCCTTGCATTGCTCTTTACCATCTCTCTTTGGATTTTTGGTATCACTAGGCAAGGTACCACTACTACAAATTTGGGCTTTCTCTGTGGTTTTTTTCCTTAATAGACTACGGTTTTTATGAGCAATGGGTACCACAGTGTAATCCAGCACAGAGAAAAGTCCACGAAAACTGCAGAGAAAGAAAAACTTTTCTCCACAATTTTTTTAAAACAACCGCAGAGAAAGAAAGACTTTTCTCCGTGGTCTTTTTAGAACAACTGCAAAAAAAAAGAAAAACTTTTCTCCGCAGTTTTATTGAAAAAACCGCAGAGAAAAGTATTGTAATTTTTCAAAACTTTAACCAAGCATAACTTTGTGCTTGGTTGTCTATTTTTTGTGTTTTTTTACTTTGGTATTTTTTCAAGATCTATCAAGTTGCATACAAAGAAAATCTGAAAACCTGAAAAAAAAAAAAAAAAAAAAAAACCATTTTTTCTAGTTTAGTCACCGAAAAATCTGAAGAAAAAAAATTTAGCAACCAAATCAATGATTTATGAAAAACCTCTTTTAAAAAGCACAGAGAAAATTATTGTAATTTTTCAAAACTTTGACCAAGCATAACTTTGTGCTCGGTTGTCCATTTTGGGTGTATTTTTTTAACTTTAGTATTTTTTTCGAGATCTATCCAAAGAAAATGCTATTTTTTTTATTTTTCTCTGTGGATTAAAAAAAAACTGCAGAGAAAAAATTTCCACTTCCCACATTTCCTACTTTACATTGCGCTTTTTTTTAAAAACTGCAGTAACATAGTTCCTAAGAGTCCTTCAATCATTTTCTCTGGGTTTTTTTATTTTAGATTGAAAAAAAAAAGCACAAAGAAACCCTATATTTGTAGTAGTGTTCCTAGTGGTCTATTCCACAATTCATTAGCTAGCTGTCCCATTTGAATCTCTAAATTCCTCAGAGATGCTGCTTGACTTTGAATCACTGCATCATTCTTGGCCATATACTCTTTCATCAAATTCTCCAAAGAGCTTGTTTGAGAAACTTGTGGAGGAGGCGGTTGAACTCTTGGTTGTAGTTGTTGAGTGAAACCCAGTGGATAAGTAGGATTGGTTGGAAATGTTGCACCACTTGAACTAGCCCCTTGACCTCCCCAAGAAAATTTTGGATGATTCCTCCAACCCGGATTATAAGAGTTTGAATATGGATTATTGCGATTGTCATTTTGATTCCCCAAGTAACAAACTGAAGCGGGATTAGAAGGACAACTATCAAATGTGTGCCCTCCTCCACAATAAATACAAGAAACATTCGCTATTTGGCCCATAGGAGTTGATTGCAAGTTACCCCCCATACTCATGGCCTTCAATACGTTGGTCATAGATGAAACTTGAGCGGTCAAAGCTGTCAAAGCATCTACTTAATGAATACCCGCTACTTTCCTTCCCAATGGAGCTCTAACATTAGACCATTGGTAATTATTGTTGGCAGTTCGCTCCAAAATCTCATATGCTTCATTGTAAGACTTAGAGAGAATAACCCCATTTGACGAAGGATCTAACACCATGTGCGTGAAAGCATTTAGAACATTATAGAAAGTTTCCATTTGAATACAATGGGGGATGCCATGATGTGGACACTTCCTCAATAACTCTTTGAACCTCTCCCAAGTGACACATACCGACTCATCCTCCAACTGTTGAAAAGAAATAATCTCATTCCGGAACTTAGCATTTTTTGTTGGAGGAAAGTACCTCATCAAAAATTTATCCACTAGCTCATTCCATGTAGTCATTGAGCCGGAAGGAAGTGTATTGAACCAAGCTCTAGCTCTATCCCATAGAGAAAAAGGAAATAAATTCAATCTCAAGACTTCTTCAGTAACGCCTTGCAACTTGAATGAACCGCTCACCTCCAAAAATGAACGAAGATGGAGGTGAGGATCCTTTGTAGGCAGCCCACTAAATTGACCCACTATTTGCAACATTTGGAACATTACGGGATTCAGCTCATGGGGCAGCGTACTCCCTTATGGCCCTTTCTCTATCATCGGTCATAACAATTGCATTAGCGACATTCAAAGCATTAGCAGCTTCATGAACAACTCCCACAACCACATTAAGCATGGGTTGAGCTCTAATTTCCTCAACCCCTTCACCTTCTTGAGCCATAACAAGGTCAATTTGAGCCCGTTGTTCCCTTAACCTTATGTGAAATGTACGTTCAATCTCAAGGTCAATAGGGGCTAGCTCAGAGTCTTGATGTTCGTTCATGCAATAGAATCAATCTAGTGAAGCACAAGATCAAGCAAACAAGATTAGTGTAAACTAAAAAAACAAATTGCAAAGTAATTAATAATACATAGAATTTTAATTTCAATCCCCAGCAACGGCGCCAAAAACTTGTTATGAAAATTTAATTGATTTAAATACACAAGTGCACGTAATCACACAAGTAATACAATGATAAGTAAATCAAGATTGTATCCACATGGATTGCAAATTAAATCTAAATGCGTCAATTAATTAACAAACAATTACACAAGAGTAACCAAATTAAATTATTTTGATTTTTGTAAGCTAACACTACTTGGAATCAATTAAAAGTTCTAAAAAATAAACTACAATGCTAATATAAAAGTGAGATAAAATCGATTGGTTAAAATATGCGTGAATTATTAAATCCATCTATGTCAATTGACCTGTACATTTTGCTGCAGCAAAATCTCAGCAAACTACCCAGAGTTAACAAGAATTCAAACACATTCATGAAACTTTTCCAAGACTCATGATATTAATTCTTCCACCTAATTTAATATATTCCTATGTCAATCAAGTTAAAGAACCCATAATTAAGCATCAATTCATCATTGTTACACAAGGCAAATAACACATTCTTATGTTATTCACAAACATAATCTAACAAGATTATCCACTTGTGTCGTTCAAATCTATCCATTATATTCAAACTTCCCAGCACAAATATAACTCAATATTTTGTAATTGGTGATCAACAAATAACAAGAATTCATCATTAAGCACAATTGAATGAACAATGGGTAAATTATTAAAATAAAGTGCTAGAAATTTAGAATTAAGACATAGAGTTCATCAACAATTCAAGCCAAAAAAGATTAGTTCATTTCTAATTCAAAGAGCATAAATCAACTTTCAATTCTACCCATGAGTATCAACATTCACAAATCAAAAGAGGAAATACAAATCTAGAGAGAGAGAGAGAGTAAGAACAAATTTCTTTGATGGTGATGTATGATTCCTCTTCTTTTCTCTTCTTGGACTTCTCCTTCCTCCTTTATCTCTGTCCTTCCAGCTCTCTCCAATCTCTAAAAAGAAAATAGTTGAAAAAATTCCCCCTCTTTCACGTGATGCACACCTTTTTACCCTAGGGTAGAATTCTCTTCTAAAATTAGTAAGCTCAATCCACTACTTTTCCCCTTTTAGGCCCACCTTTCTTTAGTCCATCATAATTCAGACATAAGAGTGCCCATGTGGCTTTTTTTACACCTCACACTAGCTGGCAAAGCCACTTAGCAGTGACTTTTTCCAGCTGGGCTATAGTTGACCATGCAGCTCCAGAATGTTGCAGCAATCCTCTTAGCAAAATTGCATATTTCATCATTTTTCCACTAATTCTTGCCAACTTTTCCACTCATTTTGCTTCTCAAACTAGCTTGAGCTCCTTTATCACAGAAAATGAAAGCAAAATAATTATTTAAGTCCAAAATAGCTAAAACAAACTCAACTCTAAAATTAAACTACACAAGATACAAATATTAAATTAACTAAAACATTAATGATTAAAGATTCAATTCGACACTCATTTTCTTATAAAATCAAGTGTAAAAGAAGACTAAATAACTCTATATGATAGAGTTATCACATGCATGCAACAATCTGCTTGAACATTGTTTTCGGCACCGTAAATTATTCAGAATTTCTTGAAACTTTGTAGGATGTTCTAAATGATTACAATATATACTGTCATAATAAAAAATTAGAATTTATAACTATCCATAGTCCGAAACCAACTTTTGTCAACACCGATGTTGACAAAAAGCTGTCAACACCATAGTTGTTCCCTATATATATATATATAATTAAAGAGAAAGGAAGATTATGAGATACTATCCATACAACTTTCACAAAATTAAGAATGCAGTAGGAAAGGGGAAGGATACAAGGATGGGTAATTGTTTGGCATTGGAGAAGAAATGAGGGAGTGGAGAAATGGAGGGAATTGGTATGGTTTAAAAATTTTGTCTCCAATTTTATGTGTCTATTTCCCAATGTTATCATAACAAATTAGGGCTAACTCTTCTTGCCCCAAACATTTAGTCCTGATATACTCCAGCCCCGTCAAAGTTTCCCAGCATGTCAGTGCAACCTCTGCCAAAGCTCCCTAGCCAGCTATTGTAGTCTCTGCCTAAGTCCCCAACCCATCGATGCAGCTACTTCATCTACTCCATCGTGCAACCTTTAGTTAGAGGCCAACGACCGCAACACCCAGCCCCGACGCCGTTTGAAGGTGCAGTCTGCTGACAATAGGGTAACTCATCTTTGACTCAAAAATTTGCTCTAAGTATTCCTCTTCTCACCCAAATATAAATTTGATTCTAATTTTATAATCATATTATTGGTTTTGTGAGTAAATGTGATTAGCTTTGATGCATAAATATTGAATGTTTGGTTGTTGGAATGATATTTGATTTTACTTCCAAACCTTGTACTTCATTATGTTAGCTTAATTTAAGACATATTGTGAAACTTGTTCAAACAAACCTTGTTAGAAGAAGGTTCAAATCACACACAACCAAACCTTGCTTTATTTTGGACAATCCTATGTTATATTTATACTTATATGATGATTTCTTTGGTCGAAAGTTTATGTCATAACTATTATTTTTTGAACTTTTTTCAAATGTCGCACCTTGTGATTTAAGTTGAAATGAGTTATCCATGAAGGATTCAAATAGAGGAGGGGTTGTTATTCCTACAATTGTTAAACAATTTAAAAAGTTTAATTTGCTTGAATAAGCAAAAGCATCACCATTAAAACAATTCTTTTTGGCTCTGCATGTAAGATTTATAAAATTATTATTCACTAGTTACTACTTAGGAGACTTGTTACAAGAGGACAGAAAGAATATTGTATGAATTTAAATATTTGTGGTAAGAATATAAGATTTGGGATTAGTAAATTTGGTTTGATAATTAGATTGAATTGTGAAATTTCTCCAGATGAGGCAAAGTACAAAGAAATGACAAGCACACATAGATTTTTGGAGACGTGTTTGAACAACAAAGAAAATATGTTGTTTGAAGAGTTGGAAGATGGATTCAAGTGTTGTAATGTTAAGGACAGTGTACAGAAACTCGGGTTGTGTTATTTGGTAGACTCGCTTCTATTACCCCAAGAGCCAAAGAACATATGACAAGCAGTTGTGGACTTTTGGAGATGTATTTGAACAACAAAGAAAATCTATTGTTTGAAGAGTTGGAAGATGGATTCAAGTGTTGTGATGTTATGGACAATGTATGGAAACTCAAGTTGTGCTATTTGGCAGACTCGCTTCTATTACCCCAAGAGCCAAAAATAAACATATGTTTTTCCATGTTCTATCCGTATTAGCCTATGAGAAGACATTATTTTAGTTGAATAAGGGTATAGAAAGGTTGGAGCATAATAACTTGAAGAATCTTCAACAGGAAAAAAAAATCAACACATACATACACAATTTATCGTTATGACATTGCTCTCCAATATTGGGCTTATGAAGCTATTTTAAATTTGGTTACATATGTTGATCCACTACCCCATGCCTTTCCAAGGTTGCTCAGTTGGTCATTATTTTTAAAGTCTTGAAAGAAAAAGATGTTACACGTGTATTTAAGAGAAATAATGTTAGTATTTGAGAAAGAATGTAAGTAATATTTTTACTTGCTTTGTTTTTTTTTTTATTTTGTTACAACACGTTGTTTTGCCTACGTTGAGTCCAAGGCCTGAGTTTAGTTTATGTAAAATCATTTATTGGCATATTTGACAATATTGACAAAATTAATTAAAGGGGTATTTTCGAAATGAGTAGTTTCCTGTTTTGTAATATTGAGTGGTATTTTTCGAAATGGGTAGTTTCCTGTTTTGTTGTGATATGTCTTTCTATAATCAGATTATTATATATATGTTAATAAAATAAATATATAATTTCCTATAAAAGAATATATTTTCTTGAATTGAAAATTATTGGTATTTATTTTATTTTTTGATCTGATTTATTTGTCCAGAAATCTTGTACAGCCTATAGAGATAATATATATATTGTTTCCTTATTTATTTAGGAAAACTGGGTTTAAAAACTGTCCAGGTTCAATGAATCTGTTTGAACGGATTGCCAGTCTGTTTGAACAGATTCTGTCAAACAGATTCTGAATTTCCTGTTTTGGAAGATTTTTCATTTATTGGCTGATTAGTTTCTGATCTGTCTTCCACGACCTAAAGGGATTCTAAAAAGTATATAATCATCCTTAGGTCATTGGTTTTTCATCATCTCTCTTGGTGTATTATTTTCCAAATATTTTTCAAGTTTTAGAGAGACTTTTTATTATGTGAAGAACTTGGGTCCATCAAGTTCTTAGTGGTTTATTACAGTGTACTTCTGTATTGTTTTCTTTGTGTTAATTGTGCAGGTTGAACACACTTGGACATTGTTCATCAAGCTTCGGGAGAAGTCTTGTTCGTGAGTCACTTTTCGGGAGGAAAAGTGCAAGTGTTATGATTTGAAGGGAGTTCAAGATCTTAGCACTTCAGAAATTTGATTAGGAGTTTAAATTACAACAACTGCAACAAATTCAAGAGGGAGTCTTTATTTGTATAAGTCAATTTGGGTTGTAATCGTTTAGATATTCTTCTAATAAATTTCATTCTCTGGGCGTGGCCCCAAGGACTAGTAGCAATCTGCAAAGATTGTTGATACCACGTATAATTTCGTGTGTTCTTTACCTTATGTTCGTTTTTATCTTCTGGTCATAAACTGTTTAAACATATCTGTTTTCTATTCAAACAATCTTTGTGTCTGTTTAAACATTTCTGTAACAGTTCAACAATTAATTATTTAATTTGAATAATTAAGTTGGTAATCATAAAAAACGGAATTTCAGTTTAGAATATAGTTTAGTGTGTTTTGTTAGTGTGGAAGAATTATTTTTCTAATTTTACGCTTGTGTTTGTCTTATTTGAGGCCATAATAGTTGGGAACGTGATGTGGAATGAAATGGCAAGAAAACAACATCAAAATACTTAAAACTTGAGCCAAACAACCACTACTACAATTAGCGGTGCTCAACATCCAAACCAATCTAATTACAAAAAATTGGATGTCCAATTACAATTGAATTTGATTGGAGTTGAAATGTTTGATGTTAATTGGATTAGATCGATTGGCAGATAGGACTATGAAAATCCAATTAAGAACTGATCCAATCCAATTACAATTAATATATATTTTTTATATATTATATTATATAAAAATATATTTAATTTGATTGTTATTGTTTTTTTTTATACTATATTAGCACTTTAGAGATGTTGTTGTTGTGTTCATATTTTGTTACCATCTAAGTACTTTAGTTATTGGTTTTGACACATTAGTTTTAAATTTGGATGGTTGTGTTGTAAACTTAATATTTAATGTGATAATTATAAGGACTTAATTTAGTATTATTGCAAAGTAGTGTTTATTTTTTTGTATGATTTCTTTTGTATACTTTTTTTTATTTGTTAACGTATTTAATAATAAAATTTAGGTTCAAAATAAAATAATCAATTCAATCCAATTAATTCTAAATAAAATTTGGATTGGATTTTGAGGGCAAATTGGATTAGATTGGATGATTTTAAACACCCAACCTTTAATTTGATTGGATTGGTTAAGGGTAAAAATGTTGGATCGGATCGGATGAACACTTCTAACTACAATATATATATATATTTCATGTCCTGTACAATTAGTGTGTGACATGAAAAGTTTAGAGAACATTTAAGGTCTTGCTTTGTGGGACATGAATTTTTTTTTTCTTTCATGTCTTGCTTTGTGGGACATAATGTAATAACCAATGTTATTATTTTCTTATAAGCTACTTAAATATGATCTTAGGTTAGATTTAGTTATGACTTGAGTTGTGGAATAAAAATTGCTTTAACTTTAAATTATCTAAGTTATAATTTTTTTTTACTTGGAATTAATTATAGTTTTGATAATTATAATTATTTTAGCATATGATTAAATTAGTGTATATTTTTATTAAATATTAAATGCACATGTTATTTGATGTATTAAGAAGTGAACATGTGGCATTAAACTAAGTCCAAGTATTAGAATTAAAATGAAAACCAAAATAGCTTAGTTTTAGGTTTGGCACAAAAATAGGAAGGATTTGACTCTTTTTAAATTTTAAAGATAGACAAGATTAGACCTAGTTGAATTAAGTGACTATGTGTCAAGAAGAGTTAGATCAATGTGGATTTATAAGATTTAATTGAAGCAGTCAAATAACTAAGTAGAGATAGTAGTGTGATAGTTGAACTAAGAGTTAGATAAGTAAATGAAGTTTTCGTAACTTTAGGGTGCTATAACTTCGGACCTAGTTTTAACTCAGTTATATTATGATTTTGGAAAAATAATATTTCTATAAAGTTGTATATAATTTAATTAGCTTCCCAATGGTATAAAAATGGCCTAAATCAAACTCCTACAGCTCCAGTTAGGTTAATTTTACTAAAGAATGGTCCAGAGTTATGAGATATAGGATAGTAGTTTGGACTTTGACTAAAGTTTGAACCAAATGGAGACTATGTGGCATACTTGGAGATGATGTAGCAACAACAAGAAAGTAAGACTAGGCTGGCAAAAACCATATGGTGGAGGGAAGGTTTGATTTTTAAAATTTAAGTTGAATAATGTGGAGAAAATCAAGGAAGTGAGTTGGGGTTTGAAGCCTATAATTAAAGACTTACCCTTCACCATTTTTCTCACACTCAAAAGCTCTCAAAAACCTCTCATAGTTTTGGAATCCATAGTCCCAAAAGCTCTCTCTATTTTTCCATAAACACTCTACATATCCATAGCCGAAACACTAGTCCTTGTAGTGCTCGGGATCTTTTTCTTCTATTTTCTTTATTTTCCTTAAACACTATTGCCTTTCTAAACCCTATTGTAGCTGAAATATTGAACCTCATCAAGCCAATATATAGCTAAAATCTACCCAAGTATCCAAACTCTTGGTGTTGTTGATGGAGATAGACATTAGAGAGAAGACTTGGTATTTCATCATTTTGGTTCTAGGTTGAAGGTATGACTTTATGAGGTTTAGAAAATTCTTGAAAGTATAGTTTTATTATAAGGCTCTAATATAAATATCTTATGTTGTATTTAAGGTTGATTGGACTTTTTCTATAGCAAGCAATCTCTTCTCTTTCTTTTTCTCTCCACACTTAAGGTAAGGAAAATTAGGTAGTTTAGTTTATGACCTAGTTTATGTTTTGTATAACCTAACAGTTCAGGTACATTAAAGAGGTAAGTGTGGCTGGACCTAAGGTGTCCAATAATGTATGACAGACTTATGTCTGGTAGGCTCAGTTGCCAAACTTGTATGACGGACCTAAGTTGATGTTCGATAGGCTCGGTTGCCAAACTTGTATGACAGACTTATGTCTGGGGCTTAATTGACACCCCTATATAAGCACTTATCCTTTTATTATATTTGTCTTGTTATTATGACCTATGACCCATGACCTATTATTATGACTTATGACCTATGATTATGACTTATGACCTATGGTGATGATTATGACTTATGACCTATGACTTATGACTATGAACTATGATTTAGATTATGATTTATGATTATGACTTATGCTATGTTATGACCTAGGGTTTTATGATGTTGTATGATTAGTATAAATAAGTTCTGTTATGAATTTTGTGAAATTTATGATATGTTTGATTATATGACTAACTCTTGTTTGTATTTTCCTTACTGGGCTTAGAAGCTCAACCCTTTTAATGTTGTTGATTCATGCAAATAAAGATAGAAAGGGCAGTGGCGAGTGAGACCTTGGAGCTTTGTGATGTACTCGTGGGGACCATATACTCGAGGAAGATCAAGTGGGCCTATTTTTATTAAAGCATGTTTCTTTTAAAGTTTTATTTAATGATGCTCGTTTTAGTATATTAAAGAAAATTATTTTATTTTTGTAAAACCATGAATCCATTTACTTATTTCAATTTTCATTCAATTAAAGAGTAATGTTTATGTTTATAATCCAACGTTGTGTTCTCGATAATTTATGAGAAATTAGGGTGTTAGACGTAAAAGGTATTGTGAGATGTTATAGGTATTTTTTTTAATCTGCGCATCCCCCATTGAGGGATGTGAAATATATACAAAAAAAAAAGTAATACATTTTCACGTCCCCCATGAAATACTTAAAAAACGTAATACTTTTCATGTCCCCTAATAAGAATGTGAAAAACATTTCATGTCCCACTTTGGGTGACTAGAAATGTCTCTCTGAATATATAAAAAGTCTCATATCGTTTAAAAATAAAATAATTTATTTTTCTCCCTTCTATAAATTCAACACCCACTTATATTTCTAAACACAATTAATAAAATAATTAAATTAATTATTAATTTATAATTAATATAATAAACGAAATTTTTAAATTTTATTATTATTAATTTAAGTACTTTAATAAAAATTAAAGTAATATTTAATTTAAACTAATATATAAAATTAATTAAATATATATAAAAACAACGTTTAATAAAATTTTTAATAAAAACAAATATAATACAATATACTTTTTATGTCCCAATTTGAGGAACTTGCCTATCATGATGTGCAAGCATACACAATCGATTCAAGTAATATAGATAGTAAATAAGAATCGTTCCCATGGAGGCTATCAATCAAATACCAATAACTAATTCTATCTTTCCATTTGGTTGTCGAAAAAAGAGTGATTTTTAAACTAAGGCTTAAAATTGAAATAAACTTTGCAATAATAAAGATTTATTCTATAATTAAAATCTAGGGTATTAACTTCATCAACTTTTCATTCTATTAATTTTACTAATCAGTTCTAAATCTCTTCTTCCTATTCTAATAGCGGGTTAACAAAAATCGATTCCTATACTTTTTCAATATATAAGATCTCAACCTATATGCAAGTTTTCTAGATCTCATTGATAAACTTAAACACATAGCAGGCATTAAGAATGGTAACCTAATTGCTACACAAGCCATAATGGTACTCTCATCCAATATGTAACCTATGTCTATATAATGATAGCATATTCAATTCACATCTTTCGAATTTTGAATCAAAATCATAAATCAAGCAAATATTGATCAAGTATTTACTAGCATTAGACAAACATTATATAGATTAGAATAAAGAAGAAATATCAATAAAACATCACAATTAAATTAATTAGAAATCCAAGCGACTACATTAACTCCTAGATAGAGGTTTTAGTTCATATCAGACATGACTAAAACAATAAAAAATTATCTATACTCATACAATCCAAAAGCTTGTAGAAGAAATAAAAAATATAAAATTGCAAAAATAATGTCTCAGAATAAGATTAGCTCTCAAAATTCATAATAAAAAAAATCTGACCTAATTCTAATTAAAACCTAAATTCTGAATTTATATATAAAAAAAAAATGAATTCTTCTTTGTTGGCAAGGCGGGCCGCAACTTAGCCTTTCTTAGGTCGCGGCCCGTGTCTTTTTTAAGGCATTTCAGAATCTGATTGGGTCTTCAGGCGCCGCGGCCCTTTTCACCCAGGCCGCAGCTCGCGTCTTGATGCGCCTCCAAGATTTTCCTCAGTTTGTTCTAGCGCTGCAACTCTCTTGACCAAGTCACGGCCCTAATCCCTCTCAGTAGGTTATGCAGCCTCTAACTTTGCTAGAGTCACGACGCTTAAGCCTATGCCGCGACTCTAATTCTATTTTTTCATATTTTTACCATTTGAAATCATTCCTTCATCAAAAACTTCTTGTAACTCATCCTTAACACCAATTTTAGTCGAACAACCACCAAAAGCTTCATTTCCCACCATTTCTTCTTCTTTTCGCGTTTAGCTTATGATTCATAGCACATACATACAACAAAGACAAACACAAGCGTAATCTGGCACAAAACAAACACAAAGACTCAAGATTACCACAAAAACACATCCTAAAACAACACTAAAATGGAGTTATCAAACTCCCCCAACTTACTCTTTGTTGCCCCTCGAACAAAGAACTCAACTCACAAAAACAACACTAAACAAAACACAACACAACTTTTAACGTGAACCTGCATGAACCACACTTTTTAATGCCTCCAAATCATGAATGTAAATCGCATAATTCTTAGAAAACTACTAAACATTAATCTTAACCCAGATTTTTAGTCAACAGCTGATAACTCTACAAAATAGAGTTATTTTACCACTTTTTATGTGCTAATTGTTGCTTAATCCTTGAGTTTTTAATTGATTTATTAAGTTTTTAAGTAATTTTGAATTTATTAGGTTTATTTTAATTTTATAGATTTTTGTGTATTTTTATTGTTACATTATTGTAAAATGTTATGGCTTAATTATTTAAAATTAATATTGTTAAGTTAGGAGTAAAAAGATGCAATTTTAAGCTTAAATGTTTAAGTAAATTAAATTTTAATTAATATTTTCATTGAACTTTTGTTGTATATTTCATTATTGAAAATATTTAGTTTTAATTTAATTTGTGTTTGTTTTATAGGGAATTGTTTTGTATGTTATTTGCTCTTGAAAAGCAAGAAGAATGGTGGAAAAAATGGCATTTCAGTAAAGAAAAATAAAAAAGAGTGGCATTTTTCTCCTCTTGCCACCCTCTGCCCAGGCCCGTTACAGCCCTCTCAGCCCGTGGCCCATCTCCTTCCTGCCAAGTGCTTCCTTCAGCCTCCAATCTCCCAACCGCATGCTCTTCACTGAAGAGTCTTCAGCATATCTCAACAGCCACCTGTCACACGCCTGGCGCGCCACCTGTCCCTGCCACCACTTCATCAACCAGCATAATGCACCAGCCTCCAAAGCAGCTCCAATGCCTGCTTATGACCAGCTGCCCATTTCCAGCCACACGGGCCCGAATTCTTCAGCAAAGCAAGCACCACAGGCCAGCCTAACACCCAAAGCATCATCAGCCATCAAGCCCCAACGTGGGCCAGCCTAGGCCCAAGTGCTGCATTCCTCCACCAACCGTGCCTCTCATCACTTCCTAGGCCGCCCATTGCATTCAACCCAGCCCTTTGGCCCAAGTCAACCAACTGCCACCATAGCCACCAAAAGACCAAAAAAAAAAGTCACATTTTTCTTCCCAATGTTTTTTCTTTCACTCAAATATCAATTCACTCTTCCCTATTTTTCTTACCTAAATAAACATTCCTAATTTATTTTTTTACCCTAGCTTTTCACTAATATTTTACCCCACCAAACATTTCATATTTCCAATACTCTTACACTTACTCTATTTATCCTACCACTTCCCAACACAATTAAATTAATCAATTTATTTATTTTAATTTGATTAATTTAATCTCCACATTTTGCCTATAAATAGAGTCTTGTAAGACCATTTGGGGGCTCTTCTTCTTCATCTTTTCAACCTCTTCTACACTTCATATTTTTCACTATTTTCTCTCTACCATTTTCATCTTTTGAAGAGCATGTCAAGTATGTTATTTTGTAATTTTTATTTCAATCTAGTTATGAGCTTCTAATCTTTTTCAAAGGTTATTAAGATGATGATGAAGCAAAATGTAACTAGATAGTATTTTTTTGTTGTATGTTGATTTCCCATTTGTACAATATTGTTTATGGATTTTTCTACCAAAGATATGCATTTTTCATCTATTATTGATTGTTAAAGCATATTACACTTTCTTTGATTAAATGTTTTTCATTAAATTGTTCACATCTAATTCTTAGAACATAAGTATCATATTTTGCCTAAACATAATCTCTTTGATTTTTTGTAGTTTCATTAGGTTGTAACACAACTAATGCTTAGAAATTATATCTTATATAAGTGAAGAAAAATCCTACATTTTTAAAGTAACTTGTGCTTGAATAGAAAATGTATTTTGAAAGAAGTATAGTGTGATTTATTTCAACTATATCTAAACGTGGGAATCAATATACTTATAAATACTATTGAACTTGCATTTTTTGGATTCTAATATCTTAATAATCTTATTTTACATATCTCATTTGAAAACCATTTTTCTATTTAATCATTAATCTTTTTATTACTTGTCTTTTATTTTTCTAAAACAAAATCTCATCAAATATTTGGAACTAGGTTAGAATATTCTTGTTTTGTTTGAAATAGTTTCTTTTGATGTTAGTCAACTCCCATGGGTTCGACCTCGTACTTACATGAACATTATATTCCGAAACGATTTGTGCACTTGCGAGTTTAATTATTAAAACACCCTCTTTTGGGATCAACAACAGCTACTCTAAAACACTTTAACCTGTCAACATCTAAGACAACCTAATCATGCTCAACAAATAACATTATGAATTCATCAATACATATCGAATTTCAACCAAGCATACTACTAACCAATTATGTATTCCATATGCTTACTTATTTTCCATTCTCCACTAATATACACCAAAACATGCCTAGAAATTAATAGGAATTTATAAGCTTGTAATTAAATGGCTTAGGTAAAGATAGGTAAGAAAGACTTTTTAAGCTCAAAGTTACCACAAGCACATGACCTTTCTCTTCTGCCCAACTAATAAACCCCCAATATTTTTTTTCTTGACCTAGATATAGATATATGTTTTTATTCTCTTTTTTTTTTAGATACTAACTACACTCCCCCAAACTTATTTCTTTTTATACGTTGGGAGTGTAATTCATATATAAACAAGAAATTTTCTTTTTCAATTTTTGTACATATACTCTCTCTATTTTGTTTCTCTTTCGAATCCCACTAACTTTCCTCAAATGACCGCAATACAAATCCCCACCATATTGTCATCATGTGCATCATAATATCTTTAGGGAAGGATTTATATCAAGGTTTCAATTCTTAGGCTTTATTAGTATCTTAGAACAAAAGGGTACAAAATTAGACTCAACAAGGGTGATCAATGGAAAATGAATTTCAAGGTTGGCAAGAAAGGCTCAAACGATCCAAAAATGACCTAAATCATTTTTCCAAACAAGCATGATGCATTATTTTTCCTCAAATAACAAATAAGCAAGTTCTAGAATTTACAAATTCCCACTATACACTCCACAAATCCATTCAATATGCATCAAGAAATTCAATTGTACAACCGATAGAGCATGAAAAGGTTTTCTAAGTATGTTGACACACTAAAATGAAATACAAAATCAGTTAATTAATTACACAAGTTTTCATGAATTCATTTTCTTTGAATTATAATATCTATCATTCACTTTATCTTCATTGGCAATCATGGTTCACAATAAATTTACATTTGACTTAAACGTAAACTTAAAACTCAAAATGACATAAAACAAAACAATGACTTACAACCTATTCACAAACACGCACAAAAAAAAATATACACAAACAATTATTCTAAAAACAGACACAAATAACAAACACAAATTTTTAAGTCCCTCACCCAAACTTAAACTAAACATTGTCCCCAATGTTTAATAATAGTTAAGGAAAGAAAACTTACCTGCTACGAATCATCTCAAAATGGTGGTTGGGCTTGGAAAGGATGCCATTGTGGTGGATAAGGAAAATAGTGCTTGTCCTCCTCTTGGTTAGACCACCAGTAAACCAACTCATTTTGCCGATATGCTTGGGCTCGATGATTATCGTGAAGTTCCCCCAAATAGCTATGGGTATGTTGGTTTTGCCAGATAATGTAATCCAATATTTCCAAGTGCAAATCTGATGGTGCCTCAATTTCCAGAAATTGAGGATAAGCTCATCTCCTCTCCTGCTCTGCTTGCCTTGGTTCCTCTTGTGTAACACTGTGATCTCCCTCTTCTTCAACTCTCTCTTGCCGGGGTTGTGGTGCAGGAGGCTCCAAAGATGGTACGTTGAACTTAAACACAGAAGCACGAAAACAGGCCCCATTGCTTTCCTATAAATATCACTGGGATATGTAGGCACCTCCCACACCTCACACAAATCTGTAATCATTGAACCATGCCCCAAACCAACATTAGTACTTAGTCGACACAAGTCACAGATACTAGTGCGTATGACTCGTCCAATATCCTTGGAGAGTCCCTTCATAATAGCATACACAAGGAGACACCTATCAGTCCCAACTTCAGATACGTGAGTGTTGGGCCTCGCACTCACAAAAAGAGTCCAAGCATTACAAAACTAGCTCCGAGAATGTCCAATGTTTCAGCCACATCAGTCCAATCGATCTCACTATAATAGGCCATTTGATAATATTCATCCTCCTCCTGGGACAACATCGGTAACCCATATAAATCATCAATATTATCAATATGAAACTCCACCCATACCCCTCTCACAAAGACCTTCCTATTTACCGTTCCTGGAAAATTAGCATAAAATTCATAAAACCATGGAGCAATTGGCCTTGGTCATTCGATGGTCCACAAAACTCTGCCAATTTTGACTCGAATGATTTCATATGTTTCCTGAGGATACGGTTGGTCTTGATATTCCATCCCCCGTTCTTGTATAACTTGTCGTTAATAAAACCTTTGATGATGGTCAAAAGCATCTTTACTAATGAATCTAGCAAGGTCAAACTCCTAAGGAGGGGGTGGTGGTGGTGGTGGGGCTGGGGCTGGTTGTGGTTGTGGTGGTTGGTTGCGAGATATGGAAGGACAATTTGCATTTTTAGATGAAGCAACCCTAGCAAGATTTTTTCTTGGTCCCATGATAACACAATTCACTAAATGCTATTACAAATATTCTGCAGCACTTCCACTAAATTTCCTTACTTCCCTCAACTGAATAACAACCCAACAATAGGTAAATCACAATACCAACTCAAAGAACACAATATATACTAACAATTTATCCCCAAATTCCAATGAAATCTCTTGTCTATCTAGCGCAAAACTACTTCAAACCCAGAACTTGAAGAACATAGAAAATTAGAGACTTACTTGCCTTTGAGTTGTTGATATTGCCCACTCTTCAAATACTCCTCCTATATTCAATGCCACATATAAAACTATTTCGGTTTTGGTTTGTTGACCACGACTTTGGCCAACTGTGAGTAGATGCAAAAACGAGAATAAACCTTGAATAGAAAATAAATAACACGAGTAATTTTATAGTGGTTCAGCCCCAATTCGTTGGTAATAGCCTAATCCACTTAGAGTTGTGATATATGTAGCCTATACTTAATATCAGATGAACCACAGTCAACTAAGTTTCTCAAGTATAAGTAGAAAAGTACAGCGTTTCTCTCTCTAAACTCTCAGAAAATGCTCCCAGAATGCCCCAAGTAATGGTCCCAAAGTCTCAAAACTAGAGAGTTCTTTCAGTCTCAAAAAATACCTGATCCCCCCAAATGATGCCATGAGCCATTTATTTATAGGCTCATGGATCGTACATGAGAAATATCTCATTTTGACGGGGTCGTTGGTTGTTTCAACCAACTTTAATTAATAAATAATAAACAATTTTAAATTACAACAATATAGCTACTACTTCGGGATATTTGAGAGATTCCCGCGGTAGTTACGAGCAATTCAGGTTGAAGTTATTACTGAGGTTTTACTGAAGAATCACTAGACGGTTAACTCCTAAGATTCTGATCCGTCGATCGACCAAATCCATTCCCCGAAGTCACTGGTTGGCCAAGAAACCTCACCGGTCAGCCAAAGCACACCACTAGTCGGGCATGGCACACCACTGGTCGAGAATGTAACATCTCTGGTCGGGCATGGCACACCACCGGTCGAGCATGTCACATCTTTGGTCAAGCATGGCACATAACTGGTCGGGAATGTCACATCTCTGGTCAGGCATGGCACACCACTGGTCAGGAATGTCATATCTCTGGTCAGGCATGGTACACCACTGGCCGGGAATGTCACATCTCTGGTCAGACAGGGCGCACCACCAGTCGGGCATGTCACATCTCAGGTCGGGCATGGCACACCACCGGTCGGGAATGTCACATCTCTGGTCGGGCATGGTACACCACCGGTAGGGAATGTCACATCTCTGGTCGGGCATGGCACACCACCGGTCGAGCATGTCACATCTCTGGTCGGGCATGGCACACCACTGATCGAGAATGTCACATCTCTGGTCGGGCATGGCACACCACCGGTTGAAAATGTCACAACTCTGGTTGGGCATGGTACACCACCGGTCGGGCATGTCACATCTCTAGTCGGGCATGGCACACCACTAGTCGGGAATGTCACATCTCTGGTCAGTAATATCACAACTCCATAGGGCAACTCCCAACCTTTTCATTTCTTTAGTCAACACATTTATTGACTATTAATGTGCATTTACTGACCATGCATTGCCACTTGTCCCATTCGATTACCATGTCATCGAACAAAATTTTGGGGATAACATTTGCCCCCCAAGTTTATTATATGATTTTCTCATATGATAAACTTTTCTTCTAACTCCTTGCAAGGATCTGCAGTAAATTTAATAATTATTGTGTCTTAAAATTCCAAAAATGACCTTCTATATTCTCCTGCCTTTACAAGTAAATCCACGATTGAACTTTTCAGTCCATGAAAACGGTAATTATCAGTTTCCCATCTTCCATTGTACTTTCGGGTTCATGGGTTCGTATGAACTTTGAAGCTTTCTTGAAACTTTTTGAAACCCTTGAAGTTCCCTTCTTGATCTTATTTGCACAGTCTAAGATTCAGAAAATATGTTTATACATCATGCTATGCTCCATACCCTTTAGCCCATCAAACTTGTTTCTTTTACCATTCCTAACCGATCAGATTCCTTTGGCCCCTCGGAACCCAAATAATTTCTTAGCTGCTCAAACCCCTGTTTGGCCCTCGAGTGCGGCTCCCAGCTGCTCGGACACGCCCCCCAGCTCTTCGGGCAAGCCTCCTTACTCCTCGGACATGCCCAGCTCCTCGGACATGCCCAGCACCTTGGACACGCCAGCTCCTTGGACACGCTCAGCTCCTCGGACATGCCCATCTCCCCAGACACACCCAGCACCCCGGACACGCCCAGCTCCTCGGACACGCCCAACACCTCGGACACGCTTTAGGCTTTATACCCCCGAACACCACATGACATTCGAAACAATTTGCTTGTCTTTTCTGTGAATCTCTCAAAATTATTATTATTTCCCAAAAAATGTCTTTATCTAAGGTAAGTTAATTTCTCTTCTCAAATAAATTTTTTCACTATGTGGTGAATATTTTTACTTTGCAGTCATTTTCTGTTTGGTTTACTCCAGGGACTCATCACTGTTAGTCATGCTCAACGCCGAGCATTTGACTATAAGGAGCTGGTCAAGGTCCTGAAAGATAAATTGGTGGAAGCCCAATCAAAGATTGAAAGTCTGACTAAGGCCAATAAGACATTGACCGACCAGCTTAAGAAGAAGACTCAAGAGAATGAAGAGTCGAAACAGGAAAAGGAAACTGATGTGGCTCGTTATGAAGAAATCTGCTTCACCTGCGTCTATCAGATTGGGAAGTTAAACAAGCCTCTCAAACTCGAATTTCTCTATGAAGAAGCCAAGGTCAAAGAACTTGCCAAATGCGAAGCCAAGGCCGCAGAGGAGGCAGCTCTTCCAGCTGACACTGTGCATGCCTCTCCTACTCTATCACTCTGACTAGAGGAGGTCCTGGATATCGATGATGGTGTTGACCAGTCAGGGACTAGTTTACCCGACCAGTAAATACTCTTAGCCGACCTGAGAGCTTCCTATCCAACAACAAATTTTCCTACTCAACCAGTGATACATGTTCATCCCACCAGGGAAGTTGTATCTACTCTCCCGACCAGGAAAACTTTGCACCTGACCAGCTAAAATTTGTACCTAGCCAGTAGTTTACTATTTTTTCTTATACTTTTGTGAAGACAATTGTTGCTTAGCAGGTTTGACATTTTTCTCATTCAACTGAGCGTTTGGCATTTATACTTTACTTTTCTTTGCTAACTTGAAACATTCTAAGTCTTTTTAGACTTAAAACATTATAAGTTTTTTGTGAATAGTAAAGTCACTTTGATGTATGCCTTATATTTTCGCATGAATACTTAGTTTTCTAACTTAGAAATTCTATACATTTCATAAGTCACTACTAAGTATACTTTCTCACACTCTTATTGCTCTAAGATTTTATGAGCATAATGTTTATTGTCACACGAATATTTGCTTCTAACTTGAAATTTTGAAAAATTCCAAGTTACTTAAGCTTCGTCAAACAAGTTAGCTTAACGACCTTTTTTTACTTCGAAAATTTACAAGTCAGCCTAAAAGCAGATATCTTAACTCATGCTCTTATTGCATGTGTTAAATTATTGCTCTACCATTTTATGAGCATAATGTTTATTGTCACACGAATATTTGCTTCTAACTTGAAATTTTGAAAAATTCCAAGTTACTTAAGCTTTGTCAAACAAGTTAGCTTAATGACATTTTTTGACTTCGAAAATTTACAAGTCAGCCTAAAAACAGATATCTTAACTTGTTCTCTTATTATATACCAGTATACCCCATGTGCCCCCAAGTGATCGAGGGTTGAAATATCCTTGATCACTTGCTACTTGACTGAATCTGTTCGAGTAGTTAATTACTCGTGAAACACATAGAATATATGGAAAATATTTGAGCAGTTTAACACTGCTTGAACGTATCGAGCAGTTGAACACTATCCGATTTTACCGACCAGTTGAACAATGTTCAAAAAATTAACACACATGCATTTTTGTAGCAAGAATTGACCACGTTGCGCGTAGTCTCTTTTATTACTTGTAAATTAAAAAAAAGGACAAAACGTGTCTAATAACGAGTCGTAAACAACAAAAATTATTCAAAAAATAAATGACTGGTTAGCAAATAACCAGCTCATAAACCAAACTTAAATAACAAGTTAAACAACTTGAAATTAAGCTACCACTCTGAAAGCGGTATTTAGTGATAATATATCCATAGACGCTCGCCATTCCAGTGGTTCCTGATCAAGCTCCGTTTAGCTAATCTCATCCAAGCACTCCAGCTCATGTCGAAGTGTCTGGGCATACCTCTCCCTTTCTTTGTTACTATCCCCAGCCAAGTGTGGACCTCCACATATAATGTCTAAGGTAAAATCCACAGGCCTGGGTTGCAAGGGTGGAGATCTCTATAGTTTGAACCTAGGATTGTTGTTGCCTCCTTCTCCTTGGGGTGTCTCTGCCCGGTATTTTTTCAACTGGCCCGACCGGAGAAGAAATTCTATCTCGTCTTTGAGGTGATTGCCTTCATTCGTGTCGTGACCATAATCTCCATGGAAATGACAAAACTTATTCATGTCTCGCTTACTCATCTCTTTCTTGATGGGTGGAGGTTTCTTGTAGGGAACCTCTTCATGACTAGCAAGATATATTTCCGCCTGGCTGGCCAAGAGAGTGGTGTAATTAGTGAACTGAGGCTCATACTTGGTTGTCTTTTCATTTGAACTCGACTTAGTCTTCTTTTCTTCATGGCGGTCAGACCTGTTATTGCCACGTTTCTTTCCACCATTCTTAGGAGGGTCATTTGATCCGCCCGGATTGTTTATGCCATTCTCCTCTTTCTCAATTGCATCATCCAATTTCATATACTTGTCCGCTCGGTCAAAAAATTGTTGAAGTGTTGAGATTGGATTTCTATGTATACTATCCCACAAATGGCTCCGGTAAGTGATTCCGGAGGATATGACAACCATCTTCCCCTCGTCTCCTACAGCAGTTGCTCTATTGGCTTCTCTCATGAATCTCTGTATATAATTCTTTAGAGACTCATCCTTTCCTTGTTTGATATTTGCCAAGTGGTTGGCATAAACTAGTGGAGTCTAGGCAGCACTGCATTATCTACAAAACTCCTTCCTGAATGTTTCCCAAGAGGTTATGGAATTTGGCTTAAACATCCAATACCACTCCTGGGTAGTATCTAACAATGTAGTCAGGAAAACACTACACCGATAATAGTCACTTACCCGAAGCAATTCCATCTGGTCCTCAAATTTCCCAACATGTCTGATGGGATCTACCTTTTCTGTATATACCGGTAGCACCGGTGCTTTATATTTTGTCGGCAGATGGGCTGCTTTGATCTGGGCACAAAATGGACTGCCACTCATGTGGTCTACCGCATCAATCCCGGAAGGTCATTTTGATAAACCTTGCACTGCAGCTGTTAGTGCGTCAAGCTGGGCTTGGATAGCTGGTGCAACTAATGAGGCTCAAAATTTTTGACTTTGCGGTCGGACATTTCCATCTGTTGCAGTGTCGTCAAGTATTTCTACTTTGATCGGTAGGGTGGATCAGATCTTTCCCTTCAACTGAGACAGTCTTCCTCTTTTTGGTGATAACATCCCTTAGATACTTCCGGGAAGCATGTTCTCCTACCCAGTTAAACACCGTGCTCTTAGATTTTTCAGAAGGCTTACTGCGCGGGACCTGCTCTCTCCCACTACGCTGCTGGCCGGGATGTAGTGGTGGCTTTTCAGTACGGCTCAGGCAGTTTTTTACTCCTTACTGGTCAGTGCCTTCCTTTTCTTTATCTTCTGACCAGTCGATCTGATGACTGTCCCCCTCGTCTCGACCATGCCCATCTTTGTAGCTAGGATTTTTTTATCTCGAGGAGCTTTGGTTTGGTTGTTTCCGGGCGGAGTGTGCTTACTATCCGACCGGTAACTCTCTGATCGGGAGGTTTCTGACTGGTGACCTCTGGAAGGGGTTCTAGAGTTCTCCCTTTGTGTTGATGCAGTTCTAGAGCGGACTCCATCATCATCCTGACCAGTCTGATTTCTTTGACTCCGGTCAGGTCCGGGAGAGTCCGTCCTTCCAGCAAGGGACTTCTGACAAGCGTTTTCCTTTCGTGTTCCCTGGACAGTTGCTCGTGCCACGGTTTGAGCATTGTCTTGGGCCAATAAGGTAGCCGCTTCTAGAGAAAGTGCTGCTTCACGATGTCTCTGATCGACTTCCTCATGTCGTTGTCTGATCTCTTCGCTTCTAGCCTCCATATCGTGCATTTGCTGTTCTAACGCAGCTCTCTGCCTGGAAATCTCTTCAGCGAAAGACTCTTGTCAGGCGTTAAATTGAATCATCTCCTCCTGGAAAGTACCCATGGCCTCCTGGAGTTGTTCGACCTCTAGAGTTGTCTCCTCGAGAAAGACCCTGGGCTCAGTGTCAGGGTTCTTAGGTGCAAGACCTTCTAGTCTAATAGTTTCTTTTGCAGTTAACGTACTGGGTGATGAGGACACCAAGACTAAAGATCCAAGTCTAGTTCCAGTTGGTCTGGTGACGAGGGCGCGAGCCAAAAGACTCAGTTTAGGAGCTTGATGAGTCTTTTGCGTTTTGTAATCTTGTATTTTTTATTTAGTCTTTTTTTTTTTGTGAAAAGTCAAACACTTGACTTGTGTGAGTCCAAGAGTCCTTTTTGTCTTTAATTTTTGGTTTTTATTAGGAAGACAAAGGGTTGTCTTTAAATTTCAGTTTTCATTAGGAAGACAAAGGGTTGTCTTTATTTTTCGGTTTCATTAGGAAGACAAAAGGCTTGTCTTTAATATTTCGGTTTTTAGGAAGACAAAGGGGCTTGTATTGATGTAATTTTCGGCTATATAAGGCCTTGAAAACATTTGGAAAAATCAGATTATGTTGAATGAAATTGTGAGTTTATTTCTTCTTGAGTTCTTGAAGAAACTTTTGAACTTATCAAGGAGATTCCTTGTGGCGTTCATCCTGACTTATCAAACGGATTCCATCCCCGTTTGTGGCGTCTTCCTCATACCAAGGTTCGTGCTTGGCTAAGCATTGGGTCGCGGTTCCATTCCAATCTCGTATGTTCTTGGTGGCTGTTCCATATTTGGTGTCGGGTTTCATCACAATGTTGGTGTGGTTCGTATCAGTTGGTATCAGAGATTAGGATCATCCGGTTTGGCCTATACTTTTTTTTTTTATTCTTTCATTTGTGTTTCTATTCTATTCGTATTTCAATTTTAGGGTTTCTTGAAAAAAAAAAAATATCTATTTATTCGTGTTCTTGATTTTCTTAGTCTTTGTTCTTGTTTTCCTTCTAAAAATCCGAAACCATTATAGTTAATCTCTTTATTCCAGATTGTTTCTTTGTTCAAATCGTGTTCTTATTTCCTAGTTTCCATTATTTCTTTGTGAAATCCCTTGAAATCCGAAACTAGTCTACACAAAGTTTCAATTCCTTTGTAATCCCCTATTTTGTTTTTCTTTTCGTTTCTGAAATCAAGAATTAGGGTTCTTCACGTGAATTAGGGCTTTGAGTTTTATCTTGTTCTACGTGTGGAATCTGACTTTGCATTGGTTTTCTCTTGTTCTTATTGTAAAATCTGAAATTGGGTTTGAGATTTCTCTTGTTCTTATTGTGAAATCTGAATTGGGATTGAGTTTTTTTTTCTTGTTCTTATTGTGAAATCTGAATTGGGATTGAGTTTTCTCTTGTTCTTATGGTGAAATCTGAGTTGGGATTGAGTTTCTCTTATTCTTATTGTTAAATCCGAATGTGGGTTGAGTTTTCTCTTTTCTTTTTTGTGAAATCTGAATCTGCATTGAGTCTCTATTGTTTCTCTTGTGAAATCTGATTTGTTTTGTTTTTGAATCGTCCTTGCATCTGCAGAAAAAAGAAAAGAAAAGAAGAAAGAAAGAAAGAAAAGAAAGAAGAAGAAAACCAAGAGGATCCGAACTCTAAAAAAAAAAAAAAAAAGTCTAGAAACCCTTCTTAAAATTTTTTGTTCTATTCTTGTTCCCCATAGTCTAGAGACCCTTTTGCCAAAACCCCACACAAGTGTTACAAAAATCACCATTTTTCGCCACTTTTTCATCGGTTTTCGTTTGATTTGTTTGGTAGAATTGGCTGCTTGAACCTCCATATCACCGTTTCATTAGTTTTCAAAGAGCTTAAAGAAGAAAATAGAGTGGAAAAAGGCAGAGGTGTGAGCTTATTTGAGGGTAAAAGCCATCATTGAGTGCAAACACGAGTGTACTTGAGTGACCATTTTCTTTGAGTGAAACACGTGAGGGAGTGTGGTGAGGTCTTTTTCTAACCTTATTTTTTTTGCAGATTTTCAATCATGTCACAAAATACAGAAAGAAATGCAGGCAATGACACTCCACCACCTACAGTTCCAAATCTACAAATTGAAGCTTTAATGGGGGAGATGAGGAGGATGTTGAGGGCGGAGTGTGAGCAAATACATGAGAGGTTGGATAGGGTAGAAGAGGGAACACAACGGAGGCCAAGGAGGGGTAGGGTACACCAAAGGGAGGATGAGAATGAAGGGGATTTAGAAGGGGTAGTTTCTGATGATGAGTTTGATAGGATGTCGACGGGTAACCATAGGAGGTATGGTGGGAATAGAGAAGATAGGAACCAGGTAGATAATTATATGGGGAATATCAAAATGAGAATCCCAGCATTTCAGGGGAAGAGTGATCCTGAAGCATACCTTGAGTGGGAGAAGAAGATGGAGTTAGTTTTTGATTGTCACAACTACTCCGACATGAAGAAGGTAAAACTTGCTGCCATTGAGTTTACTGACTATGCTATAGTTTGGTGGGATCAGTTGTGCATCAACAGGAAGCGGAGTGGAGATCGCCCTATTGACACATGGGAGGCCATGAAGAGGGTGATGAGGCGACGGTTTGTACCACCTCATTATTATCGAGATCTCTACCTTAAGTTGCAGGGTCTTCGTCAGGGCTACAGAAGTGTTGATGAGTATTACAAGGAGATGGAGATGGCTATGATTAGAGCCAATGTTGAAGAGGATCGGGAGGCAACCATGGCAAGGTTTTTGAATGGGTTGAACCGAGAGATTGCTGACCCAATCGAGCTACACCATTATGTGGAATTGGAGGATTTGGTTCATATGGCAATCAAAGTTGAGAGGCAGCTCAAGAAGGGTAGTTCAAGTTCGAGGTCAAGACCGAGCCCACACAATCCAAGTACAACACCTTGGAGGTTGAACTATCCAAAGAAAGAAGACCAACCCACTTCATCATCTACACCAAAACCAACCACCACAGCCACACCACCTCAAGGTAAAACAGCCCCTACTTCGTCCCGTTCTAGTGAGATAAAGTGTTTCAAATGTCAGGGGCGAGGACACATAGCTAGCCAATGTCTAAACAAGAGAGTTATGGTGATTCGAGAAAGTGGCGAGCTCGATTCTGAAGATGAAGATGATCTTGCTGACATGCCACCATTGGAAGATGCTTCTATCGATGATGAAGAGTATGGGCCAGAATCTGGTGAGATGCTTGCACTAGTCACACGACGAGCCTTGAATTTGCAAGCAAAAGAAGAGGAAGAAGAGGTGCAGCGGGCGAACATCTTTCACACTCGTTGTCATGTGAAAGACAAGGTATGTAGTGTGATTATTGATGGAGGTAGTTGTACTAATGTTGCTAGTTCTTCCATGGTTGAGAAGCTGGGGCTCTCAACGCTTAGACATCCTTGTCCATACAAGTTGCAGTGGTTGAATGATAGTGGTGAAGTGAGGGTTACAAAACAGGTGCTGGTATCATTTTGAATTGGCAAGTATGAGGATGAGGTATTGTGCGATGTGTTTCCCATGCAAGCTGGACACCTCCTTCTAGGAAGGCCTTGGCTATTTGATCGACGAGTCCAGCATGATGGCTTCACCAACAAGTACTCATTCACGTTCCATCAACGAACAACCAGTCTAGCTCCATTGACGCCAAAGCAAGTATATGAAGACCAAGTGAGGTTACAAAAATTGAGTGATAAAAAAAATTGAGTGAG
The DNA here is from genome assembly GCF_963169125.1 of Humulus lupulus. Lineage (NCBI taxonomy): Eukaryota > Viridiplantae > Streptophyta > Magnoliopsida > Rosales > Cannabaceae > Humulus > Humulus lupulus. Next base: position 91,734,572 of record NC_084795.1, read on the forward strand.
CAAAAGAAGGAGAGTGAAAAGATGAATGAGAGTGAGAAAAAAGAGAGACAAAGAGAGAAAAGGGTCGAATCAAGTGAGAGAGAAAAGAAAGAGAAGAGTTCGATCAATGAGGGAAAATTCGAGAGAAAACAAAGTAATTTTTATGCAAAAAAAAGTGAGGTTAAGGAGGCTCTTTTAAACACTAACCAACTTGATGCTAACAAGGGTCGTCACAAGCAGGTTTTTGACCCCGGTGATTGGGTATGGTTACACATGAGGCAAGAGCGATTCCCAGCACAAAGATGTTCCAAATTGCTACCTCGAGGAGATGGTCCGTTTCAAGTGCTAGAAAGGATCAATGACAATGCCTACAAACTCGATTTACCAGGTGAGTATACTGTTTTTTTTTTTTTTGATGAAAACCAGGTGAGTATACTGTTAGTGCTACTTTTAATGTTTCTGATTTGAGTCCTTTTGATGCAGGTGAAGATTTGAGGACAAATCCTTCTCAAGAGGGGGGGAATGATGAGGACACCAAGACTAAAGATCCAAGTCTAGTTCCAGTTGGTCTGGTGACAAGGGCGCGAGCCAAAAGACTCAGTTTAGGATCTTGATGAGTCTTTTGCGTTTTGTAATCTTGTATTTTTTATTTAGTCTTTTTTTTTTGTGAAAAGTCAAACACTTGACTTGTGTGAGTCCAAGAGTCCTTTTTGTCTTTAATTTTTGGTTTTTATTAGGAAGACAAAGGGTTATCTTTAAATTTCAGTTTTCATTAGGAAGACAAAGGGTTGTCTTTATTTTTCGGTTTCATTAGGAAGACAAAAGGCTTGTCTTTAATATTTCGGTTTTTAGGAAGACAAAGGGGCTTGTATTGATGTAATTTTCGGCTATATAAGGCCTTGAAAACATTTGGAAAAATCAGATTATGTTGAATGAAATTGTGAGTTTATTTCTTCTTGAGTTCTTGAAGAAACTTTTGAACTTATCAAGGAGATTCCTTGTGGCGTTCATCCTGACTTATCAAACGGATTCCATCCCCGTTTGTGGCGTCTTCCTCATACCAAGGTTCGTGCTTGGCTAAGCATTGGGTCGCGGTTCCATTCCAATCTCGTATGTTCTTGGTGGCTGTTCCATATTTGGTGTCGGGTTTCATCACAATGTTGGTGTGGTTCGTATCACTGGGCTTCCTGGGTGCCATATTGGTAGGATAGTAGTGTGTTTCTTCTATTCAGGCTCTCAATTAAAGCACCAAAAATGTTGACCATGATTTTGGCCAACCGCGAGTAGACGCAAAAATGACAATAAACCTTGAATAGAAAATAAATAACACGAGTAATTTTATAGTGGTTCAGCCCCAATTCGTCAGTAATAGCATAATCCACTTAGAGTTGTGATATATGTAGCCTATACTTAAGATCAGATGAACCACGGTGAACTGAGTTTCTCAAGTATAAGTAGAAAAGTACAACATTTCTCTCTCTAAACTCTCAGAAAATGCTCCCAGAATGCCCCAAGTAATGGTCCCAAAGTCTCAAAACTAGAGAGTTCTTTCAGTCTCAAAAAATACCAGATCCCCCCAAATGATGCCATGAGCCATTTATTTATAGGCTCATGGATCGTACATGAGAAATATCCCATTTTGACGGGGTCCTTGGTTGTTTCAACCAACTTTAATTAATAAATAATAAACAAATTTAAATTACAACAATATACCTACTACTTCGGGATATTTGAGAGATTCCCGCGGTAGTTACGAGCAATTCAGGTTGAAGTTATTACTGAGGTTTTACTGAAGAATCACTAGACGGTTAACTCCTGAGATTCCGATCCATCGATCGACCAAATCCATTCCCCAAAGTGACTAGTTGGCCAAGAAACCTCACCGGTCAGCCAAAGCACACCACTGGTCGGGCATGGCACACCACTGGTCGGGAATGTCACATCTCTGTTTGGGCATGGCACACCACTGGTCGGGCATGTCACATCTCTGGTCGGGCATGGCACGCCACCGGTCGGGCATGTCATATCTCTGGTCAGGCATGGCACGCCACCGGTTGGGCATGTCACATCTCTGGTCGGGCATGGCACACCAATGGTCGGGAATGTCACATCTCTGGTTGGGCATGGCACACCACCGGTCAGGAATGTCACATCTCTGGTCGGGCATGGCACACCACCGATCGGGCATGTCACATCTCTGGTCGGGCATGGCACACCACCGGTCAGGAATGTCACATCTTTGGTCGGGCATGGCACACCACCGGTTGGGCATGTCACATCTCTGGTCGGGCATGGCACACCACTGGTCGGGATTGTCACATCTCTTGTCAGTAATATCACAACTCCGCAGGGTAACTCCCAACCTTTTAACTTCTTTATTCAACACATTTATTGGCTATTAATGTGTCATTTACTGACCATGCATTGCCACTTGTCCCATCCGATTGCCACGTCATCGAACGAAATTTTAGGGATAACAGGTTTAGAAGAAGAAAGGAAGATGGATCTATGAAGGTTTGGGGTTTGGCTTTATGATGGTTTTAAGAAGGATAAAGATGGGAGAATGAGAGGAATTCTAAAGAAAAAGAAAATTGGGTTTGAAGGAGAAAAAATTCGGAATGTGGGTTATGGCTTGAGAAAAAATGGGTTTATAATGAGTTTTCCCTTTCTGATGGAGGTGCGCCACGACCCATCAGTAGCAATTTGCGGCTTGCCTCATTTTTTCTCAAATTTTCATTGTGCAGGCGCCATGACTCAGTTGTAGCAAGTCGTGGCCCGCCTCTTCCACCAAAACTTGAATGCTCTCTGACTTCGTTTAGGGCCACAACTTATAAGATCAAGTCGCGGCCCACCTCCTCCTTTATTTTCTGAGCTCTCTGACTTTGTTTAGGGCCACGACTTATAAGAGTAAGTCGTGACTTGATCTCCAGACGAATTTGAAAACTACCTTTTCACGAATTGCATGGTTTCTACATACAACTTACTCTAAAACTAAAATAGAAAAACAATAAATCTTTACAAATCCAAAACGAAATTAAATAAAATTGTTCAACTGATTAAGAATTTAAATAAAAACAAAAATAAATAAACTATAGGAATGCCTCCTACAGCGCTGTCGTTAACATCATTTAGCTGGACGCTGAACACCCAATTCAAAGGGGTTCCAAGAGAAACACAGACTTGCATTTTTCCACCGGTCCTTCCAAATAGTGCTTCAATCTCTGACCATTCACCTTAAAGTGTCCCGTCTTCTCGCTATGAATTTGCATCGCTCCATAAGGCAATGAGAGAACAACTGTGTATGATCCTGACCATCTCAATTTCTATTTACCTGGAAAAGGCTTCAATTGAGAATTGAATAATATCACCTTGTCTCCCGGTTGGAAATCCTTCCTAAGTATCCTTTTATCATGAAATGCTTATAATTTTCTTTATAAATCCTTGCATTCTCAAAGGTTTCATTCTGAAATTTATCAAGCTCGTTCAACTCCAGAAGCCTATTCTATCCTGCCATAAAGAGATCAACGTTAGAATTTTTTACTGCCCAGTAAGCTATGTGCTCAAGTTCCATTGGTAAATGACATGCCTTTCCAAACACCAATTGATACGGTGACATACCTATTGGAGTCTTGAAGGCTGTGCGATATTCCCACAGTGAATCAGCAAGCCTTTTCAACCAATCCTTCCTTGATGTATTTATAGTCTTCTCCAAAATACTTTTTATCTCCTTATTTGACACTTTTGCTTGACCATTGGCAAGTGGATGATACAACAAAGCCTTTAGATGATGAACTCCATAATGAGCGCATGGAGCAGTGAATGACTTGTTGCAGAAATGACTTCCTCTATCACTAATAATTGCTCTTGGAGTACCAAATCGGGTAAAAATATTTCTATGAAGGAATTTAAGTACCTCTTCACCATCACAAGTAGGAGTTGCTGCAGCTTCCACCCATTTAGAAACATAGTCCACTGCAAGCAAAATGTACTTATTATTATAAGATGACGGGAAATGCCCCATAAAATCTATTCCCCACACATCAAACAACTCAACTTCCAAAATTCCAGTCATCGGCATTTGATCTCTTCTTGATATGTTACCCGTCATTTGGCAATGATCACAACTCTTGACAAGGGCACTAGCATCTTTAAATAATGTGGGCCAATAAAACCCACATTGCAAAACTTTTGTTGTTGTCCTTGTTCCTCTGAAGTGACCACCACAATGTAAAGTATGGCAATGAGTAAGAATGGAAATCATCTCCTCTTTCGGGACACATCTTCTAATTACTTGATCTGCACAATGAATAAAGAGAATAGGCTCATCCCAATAATAATGCTTGACTTCTGAATATAACATTTTAAGTTGCTTCCTTGACATGTCCAGAGGCACAACTTTAGCTACCAAATAAATGACATAATCAGCAAATCATTGTAGCTTTTCTTCACTTTCAATAGAAAATAATTGTTCATCCGGGAAGTTGTCATCAATTTGCACCTCTTTCTCATTAGACTCTTCCCCTTTTTCTAATCTAGATAAATGATCTGCAACTAGATTTTTCGTCCCCCTTTTGTCATGAATTTCTATATCAAACTCTTGCAATAATAGGACCCATCAAATTAAGCGGGGTTTGGCATCCTTCTTGGTCATAAGGTACTTAATAGCAGAGTGATCTGCGTAAACAATCACCTTATTATCAATTAAATATGGCTTGAACTTATCGAACGTAAAGACAATTGCAAGTAATTCCTTCTCAGTAGTTGCATAACTTAATAGAGCATCATTCAAGGTTCGACTAGGATAATAAATCGTTCAAAATACATTGTCAACTCAGTGTCCTAGAACTGCTCCTACTACATAATCGCTCGCATCGCACATCAATTCAAAATGTTGATCCCAATCTGGTGACAAAAAAATAGAAGAAGAAACCAATTTCTCCTTCAGCATGTTAAATGCCCTTAAACATTCAGCATCAAAGTCAAACACCACACCAGTCATAAGTAGAGTATATAAGAGCTTCAAAATATTCGAAAAGTTCTTTATAAACCTCCTATAAAATCTAGCGTGGCCCAAAAAACTACGAACCCCATTAACAGACACCAGTGGAGGTAAGTTTTCTATTGTAGATATCTTGGCCCTGTCTACCTCAATACCATGGTGTGAAATCTTGTGGCCCAAGACTATTCTTTCTGTCACCATAAAGTGACATTTCTCCCATTTTAATATTAGTTTTGACTCCTCACATCTTTTGAAAACCCTCTCCAAATTAGCCAAAGACCCATCAAAAGAGGCCCTAAAGACTGAAAAGTCATCCATGAAGATCTCTATACATTTTTCCACCATGTCTGAGAAGATAGATATCATACATCTCTGAAATGTTGTTGGAGCATTACATAACCCAAACGGCACTCTCTGAAATGCAAATGTTTCATAAGGGCACGTGAAGGTGGTCTTTTCTTAGTCCTCTGGTGCAATGAGAATTTGATGGTACTGCGAATACCCATCCAAGAAACAGTAATGAGGGTGGCCTGCCAATCTGTCCAACATCTGATCTACAAAAGGAAAGCGGAAATGGTCCTTCCTTGTTGCCTTATTCAGTTTACGGTAGTCCATACAAATTCTCCACCCCGTCATCGTACGAGTTGGAATCAGTTCATTATTATCGTTCTCAACCACCGTCATGCCACATTTCTTCGGGACTACCTGAACAGGACTAACCCATGCACTGTCAGATATTGGGTAAATCACCCCTGCATCCAACCATTTAAGGATTTCCTTCCTTACCACCTCCTTCATTGAATTATTAAGCCTCCTCTAAGCATCGATACTAGGCTTACTATCCTCCTCCATTAATATACGGTGCATCATTGTTGAAGGGCTTATACCCTTAATATCCGCCAAAGTCCACCCAATAGCTAGCTTGTGAGCCCTCAACACCCTAAGTAGCTTCTCTTCTTTAATAGTAGACAACGAAGAGGAAATAATAACTGGTAGTGTGTTGTTCTCACCAAAATATGCATACCGAAGGTGATCAGGCAATGTCTTTAACTCAAGGACTAGTGGTTTCTCAATAGAAAGGAGCGGTCTCTTAAGCACTTGCCCCAATTCCTCATATTTATTTTTATAAACTTGCCCCACTAAGTTCAACCACTTAACATATTCGTTGGCTTTAGTACATCACACTCCTCCTAGTTTGCAACCAAGCTCAACTCAAGTGGGTCCTCAATAATGTCTTTAAAGCCTTAAACAACCCCTCAATAAATGGACGCTGAAACAATTGTCACTAGCACGAGGGGTTGTTTAAGGCTTTAAAGACATTAAAAACTACCTCATCACCTTGTACTCTAACCCTTAACTCACCCTTCTGGACATCAATCAAATCCTGCCCTGTGGCTAAAAATGATCTTCCCAATATAATAGGCACATCATCATCTTCCTCCATATCTAATACAATGAAATTCACTGGGAAGATGAATCCATCTACCTTGACATCCTCTAGAATCCCACGAGGATGCTTGATAGACATGTCCGCTAACTGTAGTGTCACTATAGTGGGGGGCGCTTCTCCTAACCACAATCTCTAATAAACTGATAAGGGCATTAAATTGATACTGGCACCCAAATCACAAAGAGCTCTCTCGTACTAAAAATTTCCTATGGTGCACAGGATAGTAAAATTGCATGGATCCCTTAATTTCTTAGGGAGCTTCCTCTGTAAGATGGCGATGCACTCCTCTGTCAAAGCCACTGTCTCAAAATTCACCATTCTCCTTTTCTTGGATAATATATCCTTCATAACCTTCACATAGCTGGGCCTTTGCTCCAAAGCCTTAGCGAATGGTATGTTAATGTGAAGTTTCTTAAACACCTCAAGGAACTTGGAGAATTTCTTATCGAGATTCACTTTCCTAAACCTCTGAGGGTATGGTAATTTAGGAGTAGATTCCACAATCTCAACTTTTTGATTACCCTTTTTTTTAAGATCATCAGTGACCCTCTTCTGCTCTGGTGTAGTGACTTGTTTATCCTAACTCTTCACCTTTTCCTCTAGAACTGAAACTGAAGGTCCCTTATAACTGGTCCCACTCCTTAAAGTGACCGCTTGACACTGTTCTTCGGGGTTTACCTCTGTGAAACTAGGCAAATTACCTTGTGGTCTACTAGAAAGTAGTTTAGTAAACTGACCCATTTGTGTCTCCAAATTCCTGATTGAAGACCTTGTTTCTGTCATGAATTGATTTAACTGGTCAGGTTGAGATGCTGGTGGGTTCATTGGAGGATGTGGTGGTGGATGAGATGGGTATGAGTTTGGATCATAATAAGGCCTAGGGTTTAGTCCATAGGTCGGTTGGTGTAATGCCCTGGTTAGCCAAGACCGCTACATTGTGTATTTTAAATAGTTCTTAACCCACTAAACGAGTTATTAGGCCACAAACGTGCATCTAAATGTGATTAATGGTCCAGGGTTAAAATTTTGGGTTAAAGGGAATGGATTTTTCATTAAAATGTGAAATTGTACATGGGATCCCATAATAAACGTTTACAAAGTAGTTTACAATTCCAAAATGGTCATTACAATTCAAAAGTTACAATCCGTCGACCTAAAAGGCAAAAATAGGGTTAATCCCTAGTTCCTCTAAGAAACCTTGGCCATGGTGTTCAAGCGGTCGCATATGTACACATCGCCACATAAGCTCTCCAACTCATGGCTGGTCCAGCTTATCTTTCCCTTTACCTGCACCACAAAGCACCCGTGAGCCAAGGCCTAGCAAGAAAACTTTAACATGCTCATAAGCAGTGACTAACACATTTCTAAATCATAATAGACATGTCCAGCAGTAATAAACCTACTCATGCATGCATACCATTCATATAAATGACTACAGTGTCATATGGGACCAAATGCCCTAATTAAATAATTAACAGAATCGTATCAGGGCCCGTCACCCAAGTATATGACTAATAAATCATACTGGGACTCAGCGCCCAAGCATCTGGGACTAATAAGTCACCCTGGGGTCCATTGCCCTATCCTCTATATAACCAACCTTGGAGCTGGCCCAACATCCCTAATGCTTTAGTTTTCTACGACCATTGGGTCGAACAAGGTGTAATGCGCTCCTGATTGGGTCTAATCATATTGACCAGCGCTTAGCGCGCTATTGCCGCCCTTGACTCATAATTCAATGCTTTATGACCAACGCTCGGCACTATTGCCGTCCTTTACTGATAAGTCAATGCTTTACTCATGTATATAATGCTAACATGCATTCATCATATAACAAATATCCATATACAAAGCATTCAACATGCCTTAATCATTCATTCATAGGCAAAATCATAATCATGCGCATTTACAAGGGCCAATGCCCAGTCAAAACTATATTCAACATTCGAGCCAAGACCTAATCATTTACATCATATAATGGGTGCAGTTTTCTTACCTCAAGTCCGAGTATAATGCAAGATAAGGTCGCCCCTCGAGCATGATCCTGATCCTGAGCCCCCTAGCAGTAACCTAGTCATAACCATAATATAGAACCCTGTCAATAACAAGCAAATAAAGCTTCCAAACCAGGTCCTAGTCTCCAGGACCTCGAATTCTACCAAACCAGGTAGTAGATTTGATCCCTAGCCTTTAGGTTTGAAATCCCATCATTAAAACCTAAGGTCACCAAAAACGGCCAGGCGGGCCGCGACTTGTCCTCAAGGATCGCGGCGCTCCTCCCAGACAGAAAGTTGTTGGGAATTGTGCCCTGAAAGCATATGTAGTAGACATTGTTTTAAGAAATATATAAATAAATTGAATTTGTTATGCATATATTGTATGGACTATATTATTCTGTGATAATATTAAGTAAATATGAGAAAAATTCCTAAGTTCATATATGTGATCTCAACCACGTATTGGTACGGGAGGATTGTGTTTGAGATAAATGAACTTGAATAGTTCGCAGTAAAATAAAGTTATGAAATCTTTAGATTAATTACTGCAAATACAGTCCACTAGTATTATGAATACATGTGATCTAGATCCGGATTACTAGGGTAGTAGGACACTTTAGTGGATGTGCTTTATATATTAGAGAATATATAGAACTGGACCAGATATGTCAATTAATACTTAGCTAAATACCATTTCGAAGTATTAATTAAATATATCAAATGATGTTCATATACAAATAGATTTTAATCCTGAAGTTACTATGAACTCATGTTTATGTTATATGAGTTCTTTGATTCACTCGTTAGGGTTTGTCCGAATGATCAGGCTAGAAACTTTTGTTTTGGGAACTCATTAATGTAAACAGCTGGGGACATAGTATACAGACATGGAATCTATACCTTCTCGTAAAAGATTGAATAATGGTTCTCTTAAGGTTTGACTTTTGGGACTGAAAGGTTATTGAGCTCAAATTCATAATTTAGTTATGAATTAACCCTCACTAGTAAAGTCAATGGTACTTAAGGAAACAAGATTTAATTGAAAGGGTAAAAGGATAATTTTATTCCCGGTTAATTATGAACCATTATTAGAGGGTTAATTTATATGTAAAGATTATATCAGTGGACGTTTTATTGTTATAAAGTACTCAATATATGAAATGTCTATAATTACAAGAGTGTAGTCTAATATTTATAGTGTAGTAATCATGAGATTGATAAATTAAGATTATTTAATTAAAGAGTTTAATTAATAATCACAAATTTATTGGAGCTTGGAATTATAGGTTCATAGGTCCCCACAACAGCTCTATCAATACTATTCAAGGCAAGAGTTGATAAAAATGGTAAAATGGTAAAAATACATATTTAAGAAGAAATTTGTTCTTCGGGCCAAATATGCAATTATGTGATAATAGTGATTAATAAATTAATTAATTAAAAAATAGTTGTAATTATCAAAATTAATTAATAATTAATTATTGTATAATTTTCAAAATTATATAATATAATTAATTTATTATAATTTTTGAAATTATAAAATAAATATCAAATTTTTGAAATTGATATTTAATTAAAATTAGTTTTAATTAATTAGTATAATTAATTAAATATCTTTATTTGAGTGGGAGATAATAATCTGATAAATTCAAATTGGATTTGAATTTAAAAGACTGATATTTATTCAAATAATTATCTATATATGATAATTAGTTAAAAAGATAATAGATTCAAATTTGAATTAATTATCAGGTTGTTGGATTTTATCTGATAAGGTAATTTGAATAAATAATTAAATAATTGTGGAAAAATCAAATATCCCTAATTTATAGGGTGTTGCACGACACACACAATCCCTAGACTGTGTGTGGCGTTCAGCTATATAAAAATCAGGGATAGATTTTTTACTTTTATTTAATTAATTAATGGAAAATTCAAAAGTTATTTTTTGATATTTTCATTAATAAGATAATTAATTAATTAAAAGATAAAGTGTAAATTGGTTACATATTTATTTTTTAAATTTCAATATTTTCCGTATAAGCTAGACTTATCAGAAAATAAAAAAGATACTGAATTTATTCACTCTAAGAAAAAGAACGATATTTTTCTATCTCTCCCTAAAAAAGATACAGAATCAATCTCAGGCCTAGTCTCTTGATCTCATGTGTTGGGTACATCAAGTTGAATCATAACTATTCCATCATTTATTCTCTAAGTGCCCACACAGTTCTTGAGGTATAGAGAACGTTATGGACAATCTTGGTGTGAGTACCAGAGAGCAGCTTGGATAGGAAGATCGTTTATTTTACGAAAAGATAGCAAGGACACTTGATAGGCATCAAGAGGTATGTTCTTTATTATTTTTTTGTTTATGATTAATGTATGTATATTAATGCATCTGCATATTTAAAGGTACTTTAAATATGTTGCAAAAAAATTTTGTTGTACACTGGGCCAACCCATCACTATTTCGCTGCGTATTAGAAAACTCGTTCCTAACAATTGGTACCAGTGCGATCATTAATCTCTGCATACATTAATTACTATGTGGGCATAATATGCATTCATATGTTATCGTAATATGTGTGAATGGATGGATGTATGTATGTTTAAAGTTTATTCTTAAGGGTCGTTAATTATATGGTGTTTTGGGTTTAGGAATTGTTCTTAAATTTCTTGATGAAAAATGTAAGCAATTTTGGGGAATATGAATTTTTGTAATTTAATTTTATGCATTAAATTATTTGAAAAAAAATTGTAAGGCCCGAGCCCCGAGTTCCATGCCCCGAAGCCCTCGCCCATGCGGTTGTCGTGCACGCCCCTGCACCTGCATCAGCGCACCTTCCAGCCACACCTCCCCATGCCAAGCTACCTTGTGCCGCCGGCCCTAGGGTTCTAAACCCTAGGGCTTGCATCTTTGTTATCTATTTAAATTTTGGGCCTAATTTATTTTAAGCCCATAATTAAAATTGTTTTGTTTTGAATTAATTGTTTGAGCCCAAATTCAAAAGTGGGCCTAATAATTTATTGGGCATTAAAGCCCAAGATAATTATTCTTAAAATTTGTTTAAGATAATTAAAAGTTATTTTAATTCAAAATTAAATGGATAAATTGGCTTAATGGATCAAGACTACTTGTGAAGGCCCAAAAGTTGAAGATAGAGATCTCTTTAAGTTTTATTTAGCTTCTTACATTTTTGTGTATAATTTTGCAAGTGTTGTAATTTTTCTAGAAATACCCAAGACACCCGTCCCGCATTTATTTATTTAATTAATTAGTATTTATTTATTTAAATGTTTGAATGTGATTAAATTGTTTAATACTTTATCATGCATTTTTTACATGCCATACATATTACCCACACAGTATTTAAAATTAGCATGCATCTCATACGAGTAGAAACATGTCTTAGGATTGTCCTATGTGATTATATGCTTTATGTGATTGACCATATAATAATAAATCTAGTTTTAACTAGTTCAAGAGCGGAAATAGATTTTAAAAGTAGTTTAATTTCTAGTATTTCATAAAATTATTTTATTAAATAATAAATGATATTCTTAGTAATTATAGAAAATTAAAATTGAATTAATTAGGGCATAGTTCTATAATTTTAATTTTGCTTGATTTGATTAGTAATTATTAGAATATCTTTTGGTAAAAATAGATCACTTTATTTTTACAAACTAATTAAAAAGCATAGGATGTTTTGAGAAAACACATATTTTAAAATAGTGAGTGGGAGAGAGAGTTAAGACAATAAGTCTCATGGTCTCCATTATTAGTTAGCTCCGAGGTAACATGGAGAGGGCCTCGCAACACCATTGCTTGTGTCCCCCTAAGGAAGGCTTCCGACTATGTTATTCTCAAGGAAAACTTCTTTTTCAAGAATATGATTTAATGATGTATTTCAAGTTTGACTTACTCTAAGGCACATTCTTGAGTTAAGTCATTGATCTAAAATAATGGGTTACGCTCACAAGGTGCATTAGACTTTCAAGCAGACTAGTGTATCCTCGACCAAACAAGCGGTTGTTTATAAGTCAAAAGAGAAATGTTGATTTGAGTTTTCACTTATAAATTTGATAATTTGTCTCAAAATTAATTTGGAATTAGTCTGACCTACCCTAAGGTTGGTCCATTAATGTTCAAATTAATTAATTGTGGAATTAGTAATTATTTTTTATGTGTTCTTTAATTGTTGCGTTCATGTATCACATTTACTATTCCAAAAATTACTGATATTTATTATATGCATAAATTCATTTTTGTTTATTTATTTATTCCCATCAAAGATGTCTCTTGGTGAATTACACACCGATGCTTTTCTCAAATCTTTGGTTTTTGAACTTGAAAACATGCAACACTGGTTTCGAGACATTTTTACCATTTTTTCTTATAAGAAGTTGATGTCAACTGTCTTTAACAAACCTCCAGCAGAACCACATTTAGCTACTAGCTATGAAGAAGAAGAAAAATATACGAATTGGATGAAATCTGATCGGTTGGCACGTTATTCCATGCTTTCAACCATGCCTGACGAAACAGAGGAAAAATATATACACTATGACTCAGCCCATGAGATGTGGCAAGCAATGACAAAGGAAGTCTTTCCTGAGTATCATCGTTTGTATCAAACGAAAAAAGTAAATAAGATTTACATACTTTTTTTCCAACTTTGAATAGTAGATTCAAATACTATGAATAGCATATTCAAATTTTTTGATAGTAGATTCAAAAATTTATGCCATTAATCTATTTTTCTTTGTTTTTCCTTTTGCAGAATCAGAACCCTGAAAATGAGGAAGAGACTGATGAGGATTTTGATAGCAAGTAAAGCTGGAGGAGTTGGAGAGTAGTTTTATTTAGAAATTTATTGTTAGTTGAGCAATTTAAATTTTTATTTTGTTTTAGAAATTGTAGATTTCTTTGAACAAAGAAAACTACAGTCTAAAAATTTAGTTTATTATTAGTAATTTTGATTATTAATGTCTCGAAACTTATTTCTATTTTTGCATGACATTTATTTCTTTTATTAATAAAATAGTTATTATTTAAAGAAATTATTTATTTACTTGTTATGCAAATGCTTTGGGATAAACAAATTCACATACTTATAATGAATGACAAATTTTTTACTTAATTCTAAATTATTTAAAACAACTAATATTAGATCTATTAAACGAAAAAAGACTGATTCCGATAGTGAAACATATCTGTGGCACTTGAGATTGGACCATGTTGGTCTAGATAGAATTAATAGGCTTATAAAGGATGGTCCTTTAAGAGAACTATCTATTGAATCTCTCCTTGTTTGTGAATCATGTCTAGAAGGCAAGATGACCAAGAGACCTTTCTCTGCTAAAGGTTCAAAAGCTACTGAACCACTTCAGCTGGTACATACGGATGTTTGCGGTCCACTTAATGTACAAGCAAGAGGAGGTTATGAATACTTTGTCACTTTCGTTGACAATTAATCAAGATCTGGTTATCTATACTTAATGCAAAGAAAATCTGAAACTTTTGGAAAGTTCAAAGAATTTCAAGCAGAGGCTGAAAAACAATTAGGTAAATCACTTAAAGTTCTTCGATCTGATCGAGGAGGAGAGTGCTTGGATTTTGAATTCGAGGCCCATCTACGTAAGCACGGTATTCAATCCCAAATCACAACACCTGGAACGCCATAACAAAAATTGTGTTTCAGAAAGACAAAACAGAACTATACTAGATATGGTTAGATCAATGATGAGCTTTTCATCATTACCACTATCATTCTGGGGCTATGCGATTCAATGTGCTCTATACATATTGAATGTTGTTCCATCTAAGTCTATCCAAAAGACACCCATGGAATTATGGAATGGTTGTAAACCTAGTTTACACCATTTTTCGCATTTGGGGGTGTCCTGCACATGTGCTTAAAGGAAAGTCTGCAAAGTTGGAATCACTCTCTGAAGTGTGCATGTTTGTGGGATATTCCAAAGAGACTAGAGGTATAATTTTCTATATTCCAAAAGAAAATAAAACATTTGTATAGAAAAATGCAACTTTTCTTGAACATGACTATGTTAATAACCACAAACCTCGCAGTAAGGTTATACTGGAGAAGATTGTCTTGAATGAAGTTGCAAAGTCACCAACAACATCCAATGAAAAACGGCAAGAGGAAACTGCTAGTTCTAGTCAAAATAGTAGAGAGCCTCGCCGTAGTAGGAGGGTTAGTAAGCAACGCATACGCTATGAAAACAAAGTTCAAATCCTTGTGTTTGACACAAACAAGGACAATCCATTGACATTTAAAGATGAAATGAATGATTCTGACAAGGACAAATGGCAGGATGCCATGAACCAAGAAATGGAATCGATGTATTCCAATTATGTCTGGGTTCTTGAAGATCCACCTGAGAATATCAAACTCATTGGTTGCAAGTGGATATTCAAGAAGAAAAGAGGAGCGAGTGGGAAAGTAGAGACTTTCAAAGTAAGGCTTGTAGCCAAAGGCTACACACAGTAAGAAGGGGTTTACTATGAAGAAACATTTTCTCCTGTACCCATGCTAAAATCCATTCGTATACTCGTATTCATTGCTGCGTGCATGGATTATGAGATTTAGCAAATGGATGTCAAAATAGCTTTTCTGAATGGCTACCTAGACAAAACCATTTACATGTCTTAACCAGAAGGGTTCAAAGTAAAAGGTTAAGAGAAAAAAATTTGCAAGCTTCTTAGGTCTATCTATGGACTCAAACAAGCTTCTAGATCTTGGAATCTTAGATTTGATGACACAATTAAAATGTTTGTTTTTGAACAAAATGTTGACGAACCATGTATCTATAAACAAATCAAAGATGGTGTAGTAGTGTTCCTCATTCTTTACGTTGATGATATACAACTTATTGGAAATGGCGTAACATCATTATCAAAGTGTTATCCCTCAAAAATACGAGGATGATGTGGAGAATGAGAATGTGACATGTGACATCACATATCAGGGAAAAGCGACAAAGTATTGAGAAAAGACCGACGGGCAAAAAAGATAGGCCAAGACATAGGGAAGTCGACCAAGCCTAAACCCCCTATGGGTGGTCGGCCTAAGCAGGCCCAAGGGCCTAGGAGTAGTCGGCCTGACCCCCTACCTCGGGGGTGGTCAGCCCCAGCATGCACAAGGGACCCCTAGGGGTGGTCGGCCTGACCTCAACCCCTAGGGTGGTCAGCTCCAGTATGCCCAAGGACCCCTAGGGGTGGTCGGCCTAACCTTAACCCCTAGGGTGGTCGGCCTAAGCAGGCCCAAGAGCCACCTAGGTGGTCGGCCCACCCTATTTTTCATATAGTGGTTGGCCTAAACCCCCAAGTACACTTCACTGAGAAATAATCACTCTCGTTCAAACTGAGATCAATAGGCCTAGCACCCAGAGGATCAACAGGTCCAGCACCCAGAAGGTCAGAGGTCCATCACCCAAGATTTGGTCGTTGGGCCTAGCACCTAAGTCTCATATACCAACAGAGACTTAACATTTTCCCAGAAGTTTCAATCGTGCATTATCTACCACGATCTAAAGAAACAACGAGAAGACCCACGATCTCATGATCATGGAAAGGTGGACACGTCTCTCCATTACATGATAATCGTGTACCAAACTACGATCCCAGTACTACTGGTCATGTAACAGCCCCTAGGTACTATAAATAAAGGACCCAGGGCTTCATTTATGGGGACTTTTGGGACTCTTTGCTGGATCACTTTTTCTGGAATTTTGGAGATCTAAAGAGCATTTAGGGAGAAATTCTGGGCAAGTGAGAACGAGTGGATACTTTGGTTCAGCAGTGTAATTTTCGAGTGATTCAATACTAAAAGCTAAGTGGATTAGGTTATTACTATTCATCAGAACAGGGCTGAACCACTATAAAATTCATGTGTGTTTCTTTAAGATATCACACTCTGTCATTTATTTTATTTATTTCATTCAAAATGTGTCATATACTGCACATACGACCGTTGGCCAATTTCACAGGTCAACATTTTGGTGCTTTCATTGAGAGAACAAAATCAAGAAACACACTTTCATCAGTTTACAATGCCTACAAAACCCAGTCAGACAAAGAAGACTGCTCCCAGGGATCCCACCACCCAGGATCCCATAGATCTCGTTAACGAACCTTAGGTGGAGGTAGGAGATCAACCTGATGCAGAAGATCCACAGGACGTTCACCAGGAGGAGATGGCAGAATTATTGGCGAGGTGGGAGGCCTTTGCTGCAAAAATTTCCCTTCAGAGGGAGACTATGGAACAGCAACGACGGGAGATGGATGAGCAGGTCTAGAGGATGATCCAGAGGGAGCAGGAGGCTGACCGAAAGCACCAGGAGGCCACTGCGGCCTTCAAGGTGACTACTCAGTTAGACCGAGCTAACGCTGAAGCTGCTGCTCAGGCAGTGAGGGAGGCTCAAGCCAAAGTAGCAGGAATGCAAGACAACAGTAATAGAGAGTCCCAAGGGAGGAGTATAACCCAAAGAACACTCTCAGAATAACACTCCATCTCGGAGTAGGAGTGTAACACTCCATCTCAGAATAACACTCCCAGAGATAGGATGAAGAGGCACAATCCAAGACTGCCTCCTCCATGACTAAGAAGAATAACACTCCATCTCGGAGTAGGAGTATTACCAACCCGAAGGCCCCCTCCTAGGGGGACTGACGAAACAACGCAGGAGATGAGGTTAAAACATCTGAAAGGTGTGACAAGAATTGAAATGGCTGCTCAAAGTCTCAAAGTCATGTAGGAGGAGAGGCTTGGGGGCAGGGTCACACCGATAGGGGAAGGGTGGACCTACCACCACTACACCCTCAGTCTTGCAAGGGAAAAGAACCGATGAATAACACAAGTATTGTGTTCTATAGGTGGGGAAAGATGTGCAACCTCAAGATTTGAGGGAGGTCATCAAAAGGAGGACCAGTGCTCAGGAGGGGGTACCAGGGACCTCTACCCCACCTGGAGAAACAATCCCACCAGCAGTACAGGCTCAAATAAATGCAATCGTTATGGTTGTTCAGGGTCTAACAAAGAAACCTTCAGATATCGAGCTGGCTCATAGAAGTGGGAGTCCTTTCAGTGCCAACATCCAAGCTGCCCAACCACCACCGAAATACAAGACCCCGAAACTTCCTACATACACTGGGAAGGAGGACCCGGTATAGCACATTGGGAAGTTCGAGGATCTGATGGAGTTACTCGGTGTGGAGCATGATTATAGGTGCAGGGTATTCCCTACCACTCTCTCTGACTCAGCTAAGGAATGGTATTGGAAATTCAAACCTAGATCCATCACTTCCTGGGAGAAGTTCAGGAAGGAATTCTGCAAGGTCTTTAGTGTCGGGTAGATTCAACCAGTTTATGCCAATCAGCAAGCTGATATCAAGCAAGGGAAAGATGAATCCCTGAAAGAATACATTCAAAGATTCATGAGAGAGGCAAACCGAGTGGCCACAGTAGGAGATGAAGGGAAGTTCGTTGCCATCTCGACAAGAATAACTTATCGAAGTCCCTTGTGGGATAGTATACACAGGAACCCTATCAACACCTTGCAGGAGTTCCTAGACCGAGCCGACAAATACATGAAGCTAGATTATGCTATTATAAAGGAAGAAAAAGGCATAAACCATCTGACCACTGTCAAGGCCAATAAGAACGGCGCAAACCCTTAGGGGGGCAGTGGGGGCAACGATAAGAAGAGGAATACCTCAGGGGTCGAGTAGGGTGGAAAAAAGAAAGCTAAGTCAGCACCCACTGACAAACAAGCTAAGCATCAACCCTACCAGGCCAGGTTCACCAATTATACCATCCTAACCACATCAAGGGCTGAGATTTACTTGGCAACATACCAGGAGGTACCATACCAAAAGCCACCACCCTTGCGTTCAGAAGGAAAAAAGGACAAGAATAAGTTTTTTCGTTTCCATAATGATTATGGGCACGACACAAACGAGTGCAAACAATTGAATGATAAGACAGAGTTTCTTCTCCGATCAAGAAAACTCTCGAGGTACCGAGGCAAGACCGAGACCCCAAGTAGGAATCCAAAATTATGAAGGCAGAGAAGTCCACCACTGGAGTCGGTGGCTGTAGACTTCACACTGGATACCATGTGTGGAGGGCCCCACATCGCAGGCAACAGTAACAATGCTCGCGAGCGATATGCAAGGACCCTCAGGCATGAGGTAAGGGAGTCTTCCCAGTGTATGGCGGTCGAGGAGCGGTCTCCAAAAAATCCAAAGTATGAAAGTGAAACACTCACTTTTACAGAGAATGACGCCAGACACGTGAGGTACCCCCACAATGACCCTCTAGTCCTTACCATTCAAATTGTCAATGCTCGAGTGAAGAGATGCTTGGTGGATACGGGAAGCTCGATAGATATCATCTATAAATCATCCCTCGAGAAGATGAAGCTCACGGTCAAGGACCTGACACCGTGTTCCCAAGTGATATATGGGTTCACAGGAGGGTGCCTAGCACCAGCAGGAACTATCAATCTACTGGTCACAGTGGGAGATGCCCCCAGGCACGAGACTGTGATGACAAAGTTCCTGGTGGTAGATTGCTCATTGGCTTACAACGTAGTACTCGGGAGACCCCTCCTGATGGCATTACACGCAGCAATATCTATCTGGCATCTATCTTTGAAGTTCCCCACTAGTGAAGGGCAAGGATGCGTACAGGGTAACCAAAGGGAGGCACGAGAATGTTATAATGCGTCAGTGGTCAAGGAAAAAAAAGGACCAAGCATAAACAACATGATGGTAACCTACTGCGAAGAGAGTGAAGGAACCAATGAGGTTGTCGACATGGAAGTTGATGTTGAAAGAAACATTCTCCTGGAGTCGAGGGCTCATTTTAACGAAGATTTGTTATTATAGAAATTTTCCCAAAGCGAGGGAAACGACATCGATCCTAACAACATCGATCCTCGCTTTGGGGATGACATCATGGGGGTGGGACCAGTTGAAGATCTTGACGAAGTCTTACTAGATGAGGAGGACCCGACTAGAGTAGTCAAAGTCGGGAAGGAGTTAAAGGTGGAAATTAAAGCACGATTGGTGGAATTTTTGAAGAAAAACCAGGACATCTTTGCTTGGTCACATAAAGACATGGTTGGAATTTCTCAATCTGTAATAAGTCATGTCCTCAATATAGACAAGAACTACCCACCAGTGCAACAAAAAAGGAGACTGCTTGACAAAGACTGATCTCAAGCCCTGAAGGAGGAGGTTGAGCGGCTCAAGGAAAACAGTTTTATAAGGGAGGCATACTACCCTGATTAGGTATCAAACCCCGTGTTGGTTCCAAATCCAAATGGGAAGTGGAGAACATGTGTGGACTTCATAGATCTGAACAAGGCCTGCCCCAAAGACTACTTCCCACTACCCAGAATAGACCAACTGGTCGATGCAACGGTAGGACATGAAATACTCTCATTCATGGATGCGTATTTTGGGTATAATCAAATAAGTATGCACCCTCCCGACGAGGAACATACCAGCTTTCGGACAGACAAGGGATTGTACTGCTATAAGGTGACGTCATTCGGCTTGAAGAAAATAGGAGCCACCTACCAACGTTTAGTGAATGGCATGTTCCGAGACTTGATCAGCCAAAATATGGAGGTATACGTCGATGACATGTTGGTCAAGTCCAAAGAAGCTGGAGGGCATGTTCAAGACTAGGAGGAATGCTTTGCAATACTTGGAAAGTATAGCATGAAGCTAAACCCTCTCAAGTGCTTGTTTGGAGTTGGTTTTGGTAAATTTCTCAGATACACAGTCAATTCATGTGGAATCGAGGCTAACCCCGAGAAGATTAAAGCATTGATCGACATGAAGTCACCTACCACAATCAAAGAAGTGCAAAGCTTAACCGGGAGAGTAGCTGCCTCCAGTTGGTTCATATCAAAGTCTACAAACAAGTGTGTCCCTTTCTTTAACTTACTGAGGGGTAGCAAGAAGATCCAATGGACCAAGGAGTATGAGGAGGATTTCCAAGCCCTGAAGGAACACCTCGCCCAACCTCCCATCCTAGCAAAGCCAATATATGGAGAAGTACTTTTCATCTATTTGGCAATCACCGAGCATGCAATCAGTGCTACTTTGATAAAGGAAGAGAATAAGGTACATCACCCTATATACTATATCAGTAAAAGGCTAGTAGGTGTGGAGTCTAGGTATCCCCCTCTTGAAAAGCAAGCCTACTATTTAGTAATCGCCTCTCGAAAGTTGCATCCATATTTCCAAGCTCACTCGATCCGAGTCTTGACCAATCAACCGCTGAGATAGGTTCTTCAGAAACCAGAGGCCTCGGGACGATTACTCAAGTGGGCAGTGGAACTAGGACAATTTGATATCACTTATCATTCAAGGACGGCGATAAAAGGACAAGCATTGACAGACTTCATAGTCAAAGGCACCAACCTTGAAGACCCTTCCTACCAATTAGAGAATGGAGATACCGAGAAGGAAGGAGATACTCCTGTATGGAAGCTATATGTTGATGGAGCATCCAATGAACACAACTCAGGCACGAGAATCATACTGATCACTCTAGAGAATCACCGAATCCATTACGCTCTCAGATTTGGATTCAAAGCTTCAAACAACGAGGCATTATTAGCAAGATTATGCTTGTCTTGGGATGTACATGCACAGTCCCTGGAGATATTCAACGATTCCTAGATAATGGTGTACCAGGTGCTGGGGGAGTATCAAGCCAAGGGATATAGGATGGTGCAGTACCTAAACAAGGTGAAGGTCTTGTTGACACAGTTCGAGAGATACTCGATTACACAAGTCTCGAGAGAGCAAAATGCCAATGATGATGCCTTAGCCAAGCTTGCCAATGCCAAATATGAAAACACTTGAATGTCGTTCCCATCGAATCCTTGGTGGAAAGAAGCATAGTCGAGCAGGAGGCAAATTTATTATTTTTGAATTATCTATATAACATCCATTGTGCTTCAATGAATGAATGAAGTTAATTTCTTAAGTTTCACTTAATTCTTTAAATTTCTTTCAATGAGAGACTTGTTCTATAGACCTGTCAACCCCATCAGATCTTTTTCGATTCTGGTCCTTGAGGGACCTATCAACCCATACGATCCACACGAAAGACAGGTCCTAAGA
The DNA here is from genome assembly GCF_963169125.1 of Humulus lupulus. Taxonomy (NCBI): domain Eukaryota; kingdom Viridiplantae; phylum Streptophyta; class Magnoliopsida; order Rosales; family Cannabaceae; genus Humulus; species Humulus lupulus. Next base: position 91,756,171 of record NC_084795.1, read on the forward strand.
CCTTGTCGCCAAAATATGGATCATGTTCGATCTTGGTTCTTGAGGAGCATATCGACCCATACAATCCAAACAAGAGACTGGTCCTAGGACCTTGTCGCCAAATTATGGATCATGTTCGATCTTGATTCTTGAGGAGCCTATCGACCCATACGATCCAAACAAGAGACATATCCTAGGACTTTGTCACCAAATTATGGATCATGTTCGATCTTGGTTCTTGAGGAGCCTATCGGCCCATACCGTCCAAACAAGAGACAGGTCCTAGGACCTTGTCGCTAAATTTATTGATCACGTTCGATTCTGGTTCTTGAGGGACCTATCGGCCCATACGATCAACAAAAGAGACTAGTCTGAGGACCATTCGCCATTATTTGATCATGTTTGATCCTGGTTCTTGAGGAACTTATTGACACATACGATCAAAAAACAAGAGACTGGTCTAAGGACCAGTCGCCATTATTTGATCACGTTTGATCCTAGTTCTTGAGGAACCCATCAACCCATACGATCAGAAAATGAAGAGACTGGTCTGAAGACCAGTTGCCATCATCAGATCATAATCAAATCTGGTCCTTGAGGGACTAATAGATAATTTGATCTAAGACTCGTTACAAGCTCGATTAGCCCATCTAGACCCGGTTGGTCCAACTTAGACACTTCTGTCTACAATCATTATTATGAGTACACGAGAGATTACGTAGATCGTGATCGACACTTGCTACACAATATGAATCTGTGTATAGGTATCATTACTATTGAGTATGAAACCATCACCCGACTACCAATGAGGGGCAAGCATTTGTTGCTTGCGTCATTGGGTGAAAATGATAGTATTATGTGTCTAAATGCTCAAAGCAAGGTGTGGTCAAGTAGCAAGTGACCAAGGCTTTTAAACCCATGATCACTTGGGGGGCATATAGTACATATCGATCGGGTTATACATGAGCGATGAGGGTGTGACCTTAAGTACTAAGCAAGCTCAAGTTTTTCTAGGACATTTGCTCAACATATGTTCCGAAAATGCAAAAAACAAAAACAAAAAAGGCATTGGTAGGAAACTCCTAGCCAAGTCCCTCATAGGGTGGTCGGCCAGATCATCAACACTATAAGGTGGTCGGCCTATCACCCATAGGGTGGTCGACCTGTTTTGTTCATGGTACTTGGTGAAGTATCGAACTACTCACATTACCATGGTTGTTAGCATGAAAAACAAAAAAGAGTAAGGTTAGTATGGCACGTAAAATACATGTGTTCAGAGTATATTGATACCTGAACCGATGAGGGTTGTGAGTTGATATACTTAGTAAGCATTGAAAATAAAAAATTTCAATCAATACACTGAGTACTCATAACAAAAAAGCATAAAGGCATAAAATGTCATATGTAAAAACTATCAAGTACAAGGTGCCCCACCAATGGCATGAAAGTAAAGGCAGAGTAAAAGATCAAAAGAAGACTAACTAGGGCGAGGAGTACCATCTGAAAGACCACCCTAAGCCTCGGCAATCTCACGAGCAGACACTTCCTAAGCTCCTTCGCTCGTGTCCTCTCGGGAAGGAAATCCAAGTTCAGATCTTTGTTGGACTTCCAGATCAAGTAGAAGCAAGAGAAAGTTGTTTCTGAATACTCCTCTTGATCCTTGTCCCGAGCAGTTTTGACCTCTTGCTCATTCTTGACAAGAGAATCCTTCCGCAATTGGTCCATGTCAGCAATCAACTTCTCTTTCTCAGCTTCAAACTGTTGGAGTTGATTGGAAAGTTTCCCCTCCATCTATGTTATCTTGAGAGTCAACTCAGTCACTTCCTACTATTTGAGCTCCATGGTACTACAAAGAGTGTTGATCTTTTCATCTTTCAAAGCAATGTCTACATCCTAGAGCTAAGAACTTGCCTAAGGTCCAACACCTCATGGCGGACAGCTTTAAGCTCAGAACGAAAGTTGGACCAAAATAATCTGCAACACTATAGAAGTATGGATGAAGAGGAAGTAGGGCCCCATAATAAATGGCAGAACGTGTCCAAGCACACATACCCAGTGGGGGGTCCTCAATTCTGTCATATGGACCAGGGATAGTAATAGACATGCCTGAGAGGTAAATGGTCTTCCTTAAGTTCTTTACCTTTTCTTCAGTCGTGTTAGAGGCTACCCCCTTGAACAAAACAACCTCTTAATCAGCAGGGTGAGGCTTCTCATCTGGTTCATATGATTTCACTGGCGAAGGTGGCCCCAGAATCTGATGAATTGAACTCCTTTTGTCGTCTCTTCTTCTGCTGCACAAGTGGCGAGATCGTCTTGCTCTTGGAAGGAGGGCGAACGACCTTAGGTCGGAACCTATGAATAGAACACTCCTGAGAATGAGTAGCATAGCGATGAGAACCCTCGGTATATTTTTTCTAAGAAGAAGATTGATGGGAAACCCAACTAGTATCTCAGTGCAAAGGGCGTTGCGATGAGTCTCGCTGACCTGACCTATTCCGCTAAGAAGAATGACTCCGCTGAGATGTGCCTTGGGAGTCGCAGGGCGTACTGTGCTGAGAAGAAATCTGAGAAGAGTCTGGCGAGGAGCCTTGAGTGATATGCTTGGCAATCTGAGGATCATCTTCAGAAGGTTGCCGAGTTTTCTGTTTCACTCTCACCATTGGATAGTACCTCTTTAAGAAATCTTCCTCACTGAATAAGTATAAAGCAGAACAAGGGAGAATCCTTTTCAACCTTTCCAAGAACTCCTGGGGAGTACGCTCACTTACTGACTTGTCTGATGAAGAGGAGCTGGACATCTGCAACAGAGAAGAAAAATAAGGATTAAAGTTAGTAAATGAGCATAATGAAGCCAACAGCTGGGGGCATGTTCATGAACCCCTAAGGTGGTCGTCCTAGCCCTAATTCTAGGCCTAGAAATCGCCTAAGGGAAAGGGAGTACTCGGCCCATGAAGCTCTAGGGATGGTCGGCCTAGCCCTAAGTTTAAGCCTAGAAATCGCCTAAGGCTAGGGAAGGGAAGCCCTAAAAGTACTCTACCCATAAAGCTCTAAGGGTGGTCGGCCTAGCCCTAAGTCTAAGCCTGGAAATCGCCTAAGGCAAGGATTAGGAGCCCTGGATGTGCTCGGCCCAAACCTGTTCCTAGGCTTGGAAATCACACAAGGAGAAGCCAAGAGGTACTCAGCCCATGATTGGGTGCCATGAAGGTGCTCGGCCCAAACCTGATCCTGTCCCTGGAAATCATAGGCACTGGAGTTTGGAGTCCCAAAAATCGCTAGAACTAGTGAATGGTCGACCTAGGGTCTTGTATCCCTAGAAATCGTACAATCTAGGGTTTATAACCCTAGAAATCGCCCAAACTAAGGAATTTTATAGAGAAATCTTGATTCAAGTAGGTCAATTAGTTTTTATCAGGATACAACAAAGCAAGAAGATTCAGACAAAACTTCCTCAAAAATGCAAAGTATTTCTTATGGATCTAAGAAAATTTAAATTAATTGATGTGAGGATTAGAAGAAAGTACTTACCAAAGATCTGAGTTTGAGAAGGAACTGGAGAAATCAAGCTTGGATTTTATTTGGAAGTGGCGCATAGAGCAAAATAAGAAGAGAGGTGTTGACGGTGAAATCTCGTCAACGAAATTAGATCGGAAAACTCAAAGATAAGTATGGAGATATTTAGATTTAGATAAGAACTTAGAATAAGCGTAAGGAAAGGTAAAACACAGATCAACAATGGAGTAAGCCTTTGTATATTGCACAATAGCCTAAGTGTACAATGATTTTTCCAACCCCTTTGTTGGAGGGGTGAAAGTCTATTTATATTGGAGCTCTAATGGCTCCTGGTACATCGTGGTCCCAGGGGACAAGATGGTACATAGGTACACTATCAGTGTTGTGGCACAGGTCATAGTGGTGTTGAAGGAGTGGTGGTCGACTCTAGTACATGTCAGGGGCTTGCAAAAGTACTCCTGTCTTGGTACCATATTATGCCTCCACTACTTGTCGGGTACAGACCTCATAAATGTGCTGAGGTAGTCCTCACCATCTACCATTCTTGTACTGCCACTAATTTTCTGGCGTGGACGTCGTATCCGTACTCTAATTCCTCTTGGTTAGTAGGTCCATTTCGTACTTGTACAAGCTCTTTGAGTCATACGTGAGTTCTTACTCTCACAAGGCACCTTATTCCCACGAGCTTAATGTATTGAAACCCTTATGCGCTGCCTCGGATGACATGGTTCCAAGATGCTTGTGAGGGAAGGCCCTCACGACACCCCTGATGGGCTCGAGGAGCTGAGGGGCGTGAGGCGCTGATGGGCGCGAGGCGCTGAGGGGCGCAAGGCCCTGAGGGGCGCGAGGCCCTGAGGGGCACAAGGCACTGAGGGGCGCGAGGCCCTGATGGACGCGAGGTGCTGAGGGGTGCGAGGCCCTGAGGGGCGCAAGGCACTGATGGGCGTGAGGCACTGAGGGGCACGAGGCGCTGATGGGCACAGTCCGTAGGTGCGCATCACCTAAGCGCAAGACGGAGGCCACGAGACCATCGAGCCAAAGTTTCTTGGGTGCCGCGAGACGCATGTGAGAGATGGTGCCTGGGCGTGGTCTGTAGGTGCGCATCACCTAAGTGCGAGACGGGGGTCAAGGCTACATGAGGCGCAAGGTGGCTGGAACACTCGTGCGAGACGGCACCTGGGCGAGACCCATAGATGCGCGAGACCATGGGGTCTCCATTAAGGTGGGCGAGGCGAGGTGCATGGGCGGCTGGAGCACCCGCATGAGGCCCTCCTGGCCGAGACACTGGCGTGCGCACGAGGCCCTCCTGGCCGAGACACCAGCGCGCACGTGAGGCCCTCCTGGCCGAGACTCCAGCATGTGTACGAGGCCACCAGCGTGCGCGTGAGGCCCTCCTGGCCGAGGCATCAATGCGCGGGGCTCCTTGGCCGCATGTAAGGCAGGATGGTTCCGTTGAGCATGCGGGTCTTGCCAGGCATAATGGTGCGTGGTTCCTTGGCATAAGGCGACTTACTCTCTAGAAAGGCAGAGACTTACGGGGTTTTAAGAGTTTTGGCCAGAATGTGGTCTCATGAGACCTATGGGCACGAGCCCAGTGACATGACTAAGTGACTGTTATCCCTGTGCTCCAACCAGGAACTATAGATTTTTTTCTTTGGTGGATTTTTGGCATCCACAAGAGGATCTACTTATAACCTCTCAGGCAGACAAGATATTTTTAGGAATTCAAACTTCCTTGAAAAATATCTGATATGGTTAAAATTTAAATCTCTAGAAAAATATCTATAATTTTAGGAATTTAAAATTCCTTGAAAAATATTTATATTTTTAGAAAATCAAATTCCTTGAAAAACATCTTATATTTTTACGACTTTAAAACTCCTTGAAAAATATGTTCTGTTTTTAGGATTTCAATTTTCCTTGAATAATATATTAGATTTTTAGGAAATTAATTTTCCTTGAAAAACCTAATTATTTTTAGGAATTACTAATTGTCCCTAAAAAATTCGTATCGAACAAAGTATCAATAGTAAAAAAAGGTACTATGTAATGTCCTGAGGGACTTGACTATCTAAGTACTGCTACGTTATGTTTCTTGGGCCTGGATCAAGTTTACCGTAATGTTGACTACATTACAATAATCTTGGGGGAAAATGTTATCCCTCAAAAATATGAGGATGACGTGATGAATGAGAATGTGACACGTGACATCACAAATCAGGAAAAAATGACAAAGTATTGAGAAAAGACCGACGGGCAAAAAAGATAGGTCCAGGACATAGGGAAGTCAACCAAGCCTAAACCCCCTAGGGTTGGTCAACCTGACCCCTACCCCTAGGGGTGGTCGGCCTAAGCAGGCCCAAGGGCCTAGGAGTAGTCAGCCTGACCCCCTACCCTGGGCATGGTCAGCCCCAGCATGCACAAGGACCCCTAAGGGTGGTCGGCATGACCCCAACCCCTAGGGTGGTCAGCCCCAGTATGCCCAAGGACCCCTAGGGGTGGTCGGCCTAACCTCAACCCCTAGGGTGGTCGGCCTAAGCAGACCCAAGAGCCACATGGGTGGTCGGCCCACCCTATTTTTCATATGGTGGTCGGCCTAAACCCCCAAGTACACTTCACTGAGAAATAATCACTCTCGTTCAAACTGAGATCAATAGGCCTAGCACCCAGAGGATCAACAGGTCCAGCACCCAAGCTTTGGTCATTGGGCCTAGCACCTAAGTCTCATATACCAACAGAGACTTAACATTTTCCCAGAAGTTTCAATCGTGCATTATCTACCACGATCTAAAGAAACAACGAGACGACCCACGATCTCATGATCATGGAAAGGTGGACACGTCTCTCCATTACATGATAATCGTGTACCAAACTGCGATCTCAGTACTACTAGTCATGTAACAGCCCCTGGGTACTATAAATAAAGGACCCAGGGCTTCATTTATGGGGACTCTTTGCTGGATCACTTTTTCTAGAATTTTGGAGATCTAAAGAACATTTGGGGAGAAATTCTGGGCAAGTGAGAACGAGTGGATACTTTGGTTCAACAGTGTAATTTTCGAGTGATTCAATACTAAAAGCTAAGTGGATTAGGTTATTACTGTTCATCAGAACAGGGCTGAGCCACTATAAAATTCTTGTGTGTTTCTTTAAGATATCGTACTCTATAATTTATTTTGTTCAAAAGGTGTCGTATACTGCACATACAACTGTTGGCCAATTTCACAGGTCAACACAAAGGTCAAGAACTGGTTAGCTGAACAATTCCAAATGAAAGATTTGGGAGAAGCCAAGTATGTTCTGGGCATTAAAATTCTTAGAGATAGACAGAACAAGACATTGGCACTGTCTCAAGTAACCTATATTGATAAGGTTCTAGAACGCTTTAATATGCAAAACTCCAAAAAGGATGATATGCCAACCCGTTCTAGAGTAGTCCTTTCCAAGGAGAAGTGTCCCAAAACACCTTAGGAAGAGGAAGATATGAAACAGTATCCCTATGCCTCAGTGGTAGGCAGTCTTATGTATGTTATGCTATGCACAAGACCTGACACTTAGTATGCAGAAGGGATAGTCAGCCATTATCAATCCAATCCTGGATTGAGTCATTGGATTGCAGTGAAGAATATTCTCAAGTATCTTAGAAATACTAGAGATTATATTCTTGTATATTCAGGTGGAGACCTGAACCCCACTGCTTACACTGATTCTGATTTTCAATCAAACAGAGATAGTCAGAAATCGACTTCTGGATCAGTGTTTGCTCTTGGAGGAGGAGCAGTAGTCTGGCGAAATATTAAACAAACCAACATTGCAGACTCCACCCTGGAAACCGAGTATATAGTAGCTTGTGAAGCAACTGAGGAGGCTGTGTGGCTCAAGAAGTTCTATTCCAATCTGAAAGTACTGCCAGATGTGGATGTACCACTAGTCCTATACTGTGACAACAGTGGGGCAGTAGCTAACTCAAAGGAATCACAGAGTCACAAGAGGGGAAAGCACATCGAGAGGAAATATCACTTGATTAGAGAGATAGTTCATCAAGGAGATGTTGCAGTTATGAAGATAACTTCGGAGCGTAATCTTGCGTATCCTTTCACAAAGACTTTATCCATGAAATCTTTTAAGGAACATGTAAGAAACATGAGAATGAGAGCGATGCCTCATTTGCTTTAGGGCAAGTGGGAAATTGTTGGGAATTGTGCCCTAAAAGCATATGTAGTAGACATTGTTTTAAGAAATAAATAAATAAATTGAATTTGTTATGCATATATTTTATGGACTATATTATTTTGTGATAATATTAAGTAAATATCAGAAAAATTCCTAAGTTCATATATGTGATCTCAATCACGTATTGGTACGGGAGGATTGTGTTTGAGATAAATGAACTTGAATAGTTCGCAGTAAAATAAAGTTATGAAATCTTTAGATTAATAACTGCAAGTACGGTTCACTAGTATTATGAATACATGTGATCTAGATCCAGATTACTAGTTTAGTAGGACACTTTAGTGGAGGTGCTTTATATATTAGAGAATATATAGAATTGGACCAGATATGTCATTTAATACTTAGTTAAATACCGTTTCGAAGTATTAATTAAATATATCAATTGATGATCATATAAAAATAGATCTTAATACTGAAGTTATTATGAACTCATGTTTATGTTATATGAGTTCTTTGATTCACTCGTTATGGTTTGTCAGAATGATCAAGCTAGAAACTTTTGTTTTGGGAACTCATTAATGTAAACGGCTGGGGACATAGTATACAGACATGGAATCTATACCTTCTCGTAAAAGATTGAATAATGGTTCTCTTAAGGGTTGACTTTTGGGACTAAAAGGTTATTGAGCTCAAATTCATAATTTAGTTATGAATTAACATTCACTAGTAAAGTCAATGGTACTTAAGGAAACAAGATTTAATTAAAAGGGTAAAAGGATAATTTTATTCCCGGTTAATTATGAACCATTATTAGAGGGTTAATTTGTATGTAATGATTATATCAATGGACGCTTTATTGTTATAAAGTACTCAGTAAATGAAATGTTTATAATTACAAGAGTGTAGTCTAATATTTATAGTGTAGTAATCATGAGATTGATAAATTAAGATTATTTAATCAAAGAGTTTAATTAATAATCACAAATTTATTGGATCTTGGAATTATAGGTTCATAGGCCCCCACAAAAGCTCTATCAACACTATTCAAGGCAAGAGTTGATATAAAGGGTAAAATGGTAAAAATACATATTTAAGAAGAAATTTGTTCTTCGGGCCAAATATGCAATTATGTGATAATAGTGATTAATTAATTAATTAATTGAAAAATAGTTGTAATTATCAAAATTAATTAATAATTAATTATTGTATAATTTTCAAAATTATATAATATAATTAATTTATTATAATTTTTGAAATTGATATTTAATCTAAATTGGTTTTAATTAATTAGTAAAATTAATTAAATATCTTTATTTGAGTGGGAGATAATAATATGATAAGTTCAAATTGGATTTGAATTTAAAAGATTGATATTTATTCAAATAATTATTTATATGTGATAATTAGTTAAAAAGATAATAGATTCAAATTTGAATTAATTATCAGATTGTTGGATTTTATCCGATAAGGTAGTTTGAACAAATAATTATATAATTGTGGAAAAATCAAATATCCCTAATTGATAGGGTGTTGCACGACACACACAATCCCTAGACTGTGTGTGGAGTGCAACTATATTAAAATCAGATATAGATTTTTCACTTTTATTTATTTAATTAATTAATGGAAAATTCAAAAGTTAGTTTTTGATATTTTCATTAATAAGATAATTAATTAATTAATTAAAAGATAAATTGTAAATTGGTTACATATTTATTTTTTAAATTTAAATATTTTCCATATAAGTTAGAATTATCAGAAAATAAAAAAGATACCAAATTTATTCGCTCTAAGAAAAAGAACAATACTTTTCTATCTCTCCTTGAAAAAGATACAAAACCAATCCCATGTTTATTCTCTTGATCTCATGTGTTGAGTACATCAAGTTGAATAAGAAATATTCCACCATTTATTCTCTAAGTGCCCACACCCTTCTTGAGGTGTAGAGAACATTGTGGAAGATCTTGGTGCGAGTACCTGGAAGCAGCTTGGATAGGAAAATCATTTATTTTATGAAAAGATAGCAATGACACTTGATAGGCATCAAGAGGTATGTTCTTTATTCTTTTCTTGTGTTATGATTAATGTATGTATATTAATGGATCCTCATATTTAAATGTAGTTTAAATTTGTTACAAATTTTTTTTGTTGTACACTAAGCCAATCCATCACTATTCTGCTGCGTATTAGGAAACTCATTCCTAACAAAATCCCCCCTGTCTGGGTCTAGGGCATGGGCCGCGACATGCCCTTGAGCGTCGCGGCGCGCCACCAAGACAGAGCCCCCACTTAGGCCCTAGGGTTCGCACGGGACGCGACGCCCAAGAACAGGGTCGTGGCGCGACCCTGCGAACCCAGCCATCCCTGTTTTCTGCAGCCCAAAACTCACCAAAAATCAATTACAAACAATCCCAAACATCACATCTCAATCCCAACACAACATTAGCACTAATCCAGCAGCAAAACCCAAGCTTTAACACACTCAAAACACCACCAAAAACTCAATCCACAACCTTGAACATTCAGGTTCAAGAAAACTAAAACCACATCAAAATTATATTTAAAAATAGGGTTACAATCCATACCTCAACTGTGAATTGAATCATCTTAGCTGCAGCAATTCAATCTTGAACCTCAAGCTTTAAATCTTAAGAATTCCTTTAGCCTTGCCCCCAAAATCAAGCTGAGAGAGAGAAAGGGAAAGAATGATCGAGAGAGAGTGTGAACATCTGAGAATTCTAAGTGCTTCATTCCACTAAGTTCTGAGTATATCCTCCCTTAGGCTAGGAAATGACCATTATACGCCTTAGTCAAGCCTAGGTCCTCTAATGCCCTTAAGGGCATAGTGGTCATTTGTATCACACCCCGCTAATCATAATTAACGCTTTACAATTCCTGTTACTTCCAATATCATCAAATAATTACCAAATAATTTCCCATTTTCCTCTTAGTCCCGGTAATGTACTAAGTACCAATTCACCCCTGGCTCACCCCAAGCTCGGCGTTTGACTCCGTTATGACTAAACCGCTAACTTGCTTCTGTTGGGAATTGTGCCCTGAAAGCATATGTAGTAGACATTGTTTTAAGAAATAAATAAATAAATTGAATTTGTTATGCATATATTTTATGAACTATATTATTCTGTGATAATATTATGTAAATATCATAAAAATTCATAAGTTCATATATGTGATCTCAATCACGTATTGGTACGGGGGGATTGTGTTTAAGATAAATGAACTTGAATAGTTCGCAATAAAATAATATTATGGAATCTTTAAATTAATTACTGCAAGTACGGTCCACTAGTATTATGAATACATGTGATCTAGATCTGTCACTAGTGTAGTAGGACAATTTAGTGGAGGTACTTTATATATTAGAGAATATATAGAACTGGACCAGATATGTTTATTAATACTTAGTTAAATACTGTTTCGAAGTATTAATTAAATATATCAATTGATGATCATATACAAATAGATCTTAATCCTGAAGTTACTATGAACTCCTGTTTATGTTATATGAGTTCTTTGATTCACTCGTTAGGGTCTGTCAGGATGATCAGGCTTGAAACTTTTGATTTGGGAACTCATTAATGTAAATGGCTGGGGACATAGTATACATACATGGAATCTATACCTTATCGTAAGAGATTGAATAATGGTTCTCTTAAGGGTTGATTTTTGGGACTGAAAGGTTATTGAGTTCAAATTCATAATTTAGTTATGAATTAACCTTCACTAGTAAAGTCAATGGTGCTTAAGGAAACAAGATATAATTAAAAGGGTAAAATGGTAATTTTATTCCCGATTAATAATGAACCATTATTAGAGGGTTAATTTGTATGTAATGATTATATCAATGGACACTTTATTGTTATAAAGTACTCAGTAAATGAAATGTCTTTAATTACAAGAGTGCAGTTGTAGAGTCCAAGAACTTTACTTAGCTAAGATAGATAGTAGTATTATAGTATGTATAGTATTATCTTTGTAACTGTGGATTTTTTGTTCAGACCGGGAATTATTTGGACACTTATAGTAGTACTTATAGATTTTCTAAGTTTAACCTATAGTTTAAGAATATTAATGTTAACCTAAGGTTTGATTATATGACTGATATTAAGGATAATATTTATTATACTATAAGGTTTAGATAAGGACCAATAGGATTTTAAGCACATGTTATGAATGGGTGATTAAGGATTAAGTATTTTGAGGATTTAATTTAATAAGGGTAAAAGTTTGAATGCTATAAGATCAGTCAGCAGCTTTGAATACGTTGAGGGCTTAGTCAAGGATGTTTACTCCATTCAAACTTAGCTAAAAATGTGTAATTTCGTGTTTAATTAATCAGCGTGTGCCGATATATCGCAGCTATAGGGGGCGTATATCGCAGTACGTAGATACGGAAAACACGAAACGATGCACGGTCGCCTCGGGCATACTGGCCCAGGCGATATATCGCCTACAGGGGGCGATATATCGCCTCCTTCAACATAATTCAAATGTTTTTGAATTCTTTTTCCTTTCAGCCATTCAACTTCTTCATAAGTCCAGCATCTTTTAAACGAGTCTTCAGCCTCTGCTGAACGATTATTCAAATTATTTTCACCTAAAAAGCTATTATTTTTATTCAAGTAAAATTAGGATTCCTTCATTCCTAAACTCTATAAATAGGACCTAGTACCCAGCCATTATTCACCTTTTACTCTAAGTTCAGAAGCTGCAAGTGCTAGGAGAGTGTGAGAGTTAAACACTTGGGTGGGGAAATCATAAGCTTAATCATCTTAAGCTTATCAAACACTTTGGGAAGTAAGATTTCATAGTATTTCGGTTCGAGGGTTAGATTGATCTACAAGTCCTCAAGGTATTCAACACACTCTAGTTCATTGGTTTTATGTTATGTTTCCCTTCTCTTAGTCTTCTACTCAGTCTTCTAACCTCATTCTTATTTTGGTTAGGGAATCTAAGTTCTTGAGCACATAAGTTTTGGTAAGTGTGACTTTCAATGGTTTAGTCTTTCCATTCCTTTCATTTTATCTCTTTTCTTCATTAGACTCACCCTGTTATATATGGTTTTAGGAGTGTTCCAAAAATTCCCAACGCTGTCCTCTTATCCCGGTAACTTTGGTAAGGAAAATAGGCTAGAATCAATATGTTATATGTTTATGTTATCTTATGCTTTATGTTATTAAATGTGTTATGATATGTATGTATATATGTTTGTAGGCTTGGGCATATGACCCATATGACTAACAAGACCCCAAATGGGTTATGGGCATATGACCTACTTAGCTAGTAGGACCCCACTAACCCCATGGGCATATGACTTGTTTAGTCTATGGGACCCCAAGTAATAATGGCCATTATAATAAGTGTTATGATATGTCTTTATGTTTATCATGAAATTTTATATTTATGATTATGTGTTAGATTTTCCTTGCTGGGCATTAGGCTCATTCCTTTTTGTTTTATGTGTAGGAAAATAGCTTTAGAGGCGGTGAGATTCGTGGCCGCTTAGAGGATGTGTATCGATGGTGAATGGAGTCAAGGAGCCGAGCGTTATTCGATTCGAGGATGTAGTTTTGTTTTATGTCTTTTTACATGTATTTTCTGCACTATTTATGTAATGTCTTTTTATTTTAAATCATGTTTTGTTTTTAAAGACAATAGGATCCCATATCCTTCTTGGTATTTATTTTGTAAGTAACTCTTATTTTTTTCAAGTTACTTAATAAAATTATGGTATTTTCGCAAATGTGAGTTCTATTAAGGATTGTATGTATAGTTTCGTTAATGGTCCAAAAGTCTAGAGTAGTGAGTCATTACAGAAGTCTCATATTTATAGTGGAGTAATCATGAGATTAATAAATTAAGATTATTTAATTAAAGAGTTTAATTAATAATCTCAAATTTATTGGAGCTTGGAATTATAGGTCCATAGGTCCCCACAGCGGCCCTATCAATACTATTCAAGGCAAGAGTTGATATAAAGGAAAAAATGGTTGAAAGACATATTTAAGAAGAAATTTGTTCTTCTGGCCAAATATGCAAATATGTGATAATAGTGATTAATTAATTAATTACAAATTAGTTGTAATTAACAAAATTAATTAATATTTAATTATTTTGTAATTTTCAAAATTATATTAAATAATTAAATTAATTTTCGAAATTATATTAAATAATTAAATTAATTTTCAAAATTATATTAAATAATTAATTAATTATAATTTCAAAAATATAATAAATTAAATATTTAATTTCGAAATTATTATTGGTTTTAATTAATTGGTAGAATTAATTAAATATCTTTATTTGAGTGGGAGATAATAATTTGATAAGTTCAAATTGAATTTGAATTTAAAAGATTGATATTTATTCAAATAATTAATTGTTATATTATTTTATAATATAATGTAATATTATATTATATTATATTATAATGTTTAGATTAAATAAATGTGACAAAGTGTGTCACATATTGTAGCATATAATAGAGAGTTACAATATTTAGATATATGAGATATATCCAAATAATGTAACATATTTGGTGTTACAAATTTGTAACTTCCAAATATTACCCTTTATTATGTAAAATTGTTGTTACACAATATTGAGATGAATTTCATAAAGCCATATGTGATATGGTTGTTAGAGATATGATTTTAACCCCAATAATGTGTTTTGGGAGTTACAAAATCATTTGGGAGGGTTTGGAACCATTTGGAAGAACAGCACATTTTTAAGTGCTGAAATTGGTCAGTGGTCGCGCCCACTAATGTCTCTGGCCGCGGTCACAGGCTAAAAACTGACCAATTTTTCAGTTTTTTCAATCTTTGTTGAATAGCTCAAAAAACTCAAATAACTCTCCAATCTTCTTCTTAATTCCATATTAATCCAATTAAACATTGGTAACAGCCATGGGGGTTGGTGGAATTTGAAATTCAAAGGGTGTCTCTAAACTCTATAAATAAGAGTCTATAGCTCACTTGTAAGACACAACATTTCTATCCATTAGAGCACTTGGCTAGAAACACCTTGAGGCTTGATAATTCCATAAAGCTTTTCCAATATCTGAGAGAGATCCCTTAGTGCTTGAGTTAGGGGGAAATAAGCTTTTGGACAAAGGTTTTAAACCTTGTTCAAGTTGGTGATCCCCAACCCTCTTCACTTAGGTTGTGTAAGTGAGAGTTTCTTGTATTTCTGCTCATCTTTCTATTGTATTGTTTTCTTCTTATTCTCTTGTTCTTTTTACTTATATTTTTTGTTCAAGAGTTGTAATCTTTTCTTTTCTTTTGTTTCAAACACTTTACTTTATTTGTAACATTTTGCTTAGAGTTGTATTTTACTATTCTCTTCTTATTCTTCATCTTCTTCATTTCCTTTGTTTATTTGTAATTTTCAGTTATAGAGTTGTAACTCATTTTAATCAATCATTATTTATTTGTAATATATTGCATAGAGTTGTAATATTATTATCAATTTCCATTGAGGCAAAACAATTTTTCCTAACATTAATTATATTTGATAATTTGTTAAAAAGTTATTTAATTCAAATTTGAATTAGTTATTAGGTTGTTAGATTTTTATCTGACAAAATAGTTTGAAAAAATAATTAAATAAAAATAGAAAAAATCAAATATCCGTAAAATATAGGGTGGTACACGACCACACACAGTCCATGGACTGTGTGTGGCGTGTACTGCATAATTTTCAAGGATAGATTTTTCTATTTTATTTATTAAATTAATTAATTAATTAATGGAAAATTCAAAAATTACTTTTTGGATATTTTCATTAATAAAATAATTAATTAATTAAAAGATAAATTGTAAGGTGGTTACAGATTTTTTTTTAAATTTGAATATTTTTTTTTAAGTAAGACTTATAAGAAAATAATCAAAAGACTGAGAAAACACTTAGGACACTCAAGAATTCGCTATGTGAAAAAGAACGATACTTTTCTATCTCTCCCTAAAAAAGATACAGAAGAGTACATCAAGTAGAATCACAAATTAACCATCATTTATTCTCTAAGTGTCCACACACTTCTTGAGGTGTAGAGAACGTTGTGGAAGATCTTGGTGTGAGTACTTGGGAGCAGGATGGATAGGAAGGTCGTTCAGATTACGAAAAGATAGCAAGGACACTTAATAGGCATTAAGAGGTATGTTTTCTATTTACTTGCTTATGATTAATGTATGTATATTAATGGATCCACATATTTAAAGGTAGTTTAAATATGTTACAACATTTTGTTGTACACTGGGCCAAACCCACCACCATTCCGTTGCGTATTAGGAAACTTGTTCCTAACAACTCCCTAGGATAGTCTCGTGCCGAGTAACTCAAATATATCCACATAATAATGTGGTCTCACACATATATCACATATATGCACAAATATACAAATATGTCATCAACGACCAAAATTAGGAAAATGCCCTTCTAATAAGAAACAGGCCCACATGCATGCAAATACAACCATATAATAATATAACTCACATAATCATGCATATAATCACATATTAACACAATTAACCAGTTATTGCCCTCCTGGCCCCCTAATTAAGGCACTAAGCCACATTAGGGAATTTGGGACGTTCTAGTTGTTGAGGTGGATACTGTTGTTGTAATCATTGGTTATTTTTCCAAGACATGTTGGGGTGATTCTTCCACACAAGAGTATATGTATTTGACTAAGGGTTGTGGGAAGGTCTTGGAAAGTACCAATAGCTTGTGCCTATTCCAAAGACAAACTATTCACATATGTTGAGCAACTAGCAGTGCTCGGACATTGCTCATAAGAATGCAGATCCCCACAAATCTCACAACTCATTACATTCTTTACTTGCATTGCTTGGGCGGCGAGGCTATTCGGCTGCAATGGCTTGGTTAGAGATGTCACTTGAGCGATCAATAAAGCAATATGATCAACCTCTAAGACTCCTACTACCCTCTTATGTTCACGCTCTGTAGGCCAATTATAATTATTCATGGACATTTCCTCTAACAAGTCATAGGCCTCATTAGCATTTTTGCTCATAAATGCTCCACCCGCTGCTGCATCAATTATGGTCCTGGTGTTTCCCCCCAAACCATTGTAAAAAGTGTGCACCAACATCAATTTCTCTATCCCATGATGCGGGCACTTTTGAAGAAACTACTTAAACCTTTCCCAAGCATCATATAGAGACTCCCCCTCCACTGATGGAAATTATTAATCTCTCCCCTAATCTGGGTCGATTTAGCAGGAGGAAAATACTTAGCAAGAAATGTTTGGGCAAGGTCCTCCCATGTGACAATAGAGTTGGCTTGCAACGAGATCAACAAACTTTTAGCTCTATCCCTTAAAGAGAACGGGAACAGTCTCAATCAAATTGCATCACTACTTACCTCATTCATCTTGAATGTAGCACATAGCTCTAAAAAGTTGGTGATATGTAGATTAGGATCCTCATTAGGTATCCCCCTAAACTGAACACAGTTCTGTACCATCTGAATAATCAATAGCTTGATCTTGAAGTTGTTCACCGCTACAGTAGGCGGACGAATACTAGAGTGTATCCCTATAATAGTAGGGAGTACATAATCCTCAAATGTGGGCTAGCCTCAACTGCAACATTACCCACATTACTAGATTGTCATGATTAACATTGTTGTTGGCACGATTATTCGCATTCTGAGCCATTCTCTCCAACCTTTTCTGTTTTCTATTCCTCATACAAGTCTTCTCAATCTTAGGATCAACAGGCACTAGTGACACCAATCCTTGACGTCGCATAGACAAATTAACCCTGAAATCAAGAGGCAAGCAAGAAAAATTATTAACTAAAATGTCAAAGTGAATCCAAATTAGAACAATAATCAATTATTTTATATTGACCAAATAGTACCCGGCAACGACGCCAAAAACTTGATAGCAAAAATATTATGTGCAAGTATACACAATCGATTCAAGTAATATAGATAGTAAATAAGAATCGTTCCCATGGAGACTATCAATCAAGTACCAATAACCAATTCTATCTTTCTATTTGGCTGTCGAAAATAAAGTAATTTTAAAACTAAGATTTAAAATTGAAATAAACTTTGCAATAATAAAGATTGATTCAATAATTAAAACCTAGGGTATTAACTTCATCAACTTTTCATTCTATTAATTTTACTAATCAGTTATAAATCTCTTCTTCCTATTCTAATAGAAAGTTAACAAAAATCGATCCTATTCTTTTTCAAGATATAAGATCTCAACCTATATGCAGGTTTTATACATCTTTGTGATAAACTTAAACACATAGTAGGCATTAAGAATGGTAACCTAATTGCTACACAAGTTATACAGGTACTGTAGCGACCCAAATTTGCTAATAAGGCTTGGAGCCTCGATTAGTGTGCCTGGAGGGCAATAACTGTTATACTGTGTTAATTTATGTGAATTTAATGAATATGTGATTAGGGTGCATGTTTAGGTGATTAAATATGCATGTGGGCCCCGTTTGATTGTTAGGGGCAAATTGGTAGTTTTAGCCCGTTGAGGGCATAAATGTAATATATGTAATATTGTTGATAAAATTGTGAATTATTTGTGATGCACGTGCCGAGACGGTCCTAGGGAGCTAATTAGATTAAAATTCACAACGGGATTAGATACCCAGCTCGGGAGGAGCCTAGGGGTATTTTGGGAATTTTATTAATTGGGTTTGTGGACTTTAATTAATGGTTAGTGGTTAATGGTATATTAGTAACTTGAGTGACCATTTGTAACCATTAAGTATAACTATTCTAGGTGAGGAAATAGTATATTTGTGAGGGATATGAAATGTCTAGGATGCCCTTGAGGTTTAGTTAGGAAAGGGAATTAGATGGAAGGGTAAGGTGGTCTTTTGGCAGGGATTTGGATAAGTTTGGCTGAGGGAAAAGGTCATTCACGTTTTTGTAACGACCCACTAATCTAGACTACTTGGACCATTAACGAATCTATACATAAATCTTACATTTTTGCGGAAATACCATAATTTTATTGAAAACTTATGGAAACAAAGGTTACTTTCATAAAATAAGTAGGATATGGGTACCCATTGTCTTTAAAACAAAAATAACTTAAAAACTAAAAAGAGTTACATAGAAAATGCGGAAAATACATTTAAAACCATAAAAGCATAAACAAGACTACATCCTCGAATCGAATAACGCTCGGCCCCTTGACTCCATTCACCATCGATACACATCCTCCAAGCGTCACGAATCTTACCGCCTCTAAAGCTTATTTCCTGCACATAAACAGAAAGGAGTGAGCCTAATGCCCAGCAAGGAAAATCTAACACATAGTCATAAACATAAAAATAATTTCATAATAACGTAAAGACATATCATAACACATAATTCACTTATTATAATGGCCATTATTACTTGGGGTCCCATAGACTAAACAAGCTTATGCCCATGAGATTAGTGGGGTCCTACCAGCTAAATAGGCTTATGCCCACAATCTTTTTGGGGTCTTGTTAGTCAAATAGGGCATATGCCCAAGCCTACAACATACACATGCACAACATATTCATAACATACCCATATCATATCATAACACAAAAGATAACATAAACATAAACATATATATTCTAGCCTATTTTCCTTACCAAAGTTACCGGGATTATGGACTGAGTTGGGACTTTTGGAACACTCCTAAAACCATAAGAAAGAGTGAGTCTAAAGAAATGAGATGAAATGAAAGAGATGGAAAGACTAAACCATAAAAACATACTTACCAACTTATATGCTTAAGAGCTTGGATTCCCTAACCAAAATAAGAATAAGGTTAGGGGACTGAGTAGAAGGTTTTGAGAAAAGAAATAACATAAAATACAGAAAGGAACTAGAGTTTTGGGTTTACCTCAAAGATTGCAAGATCACTCTAACCTTCACCGAAATACTATAGAACTCACTTCCCAAAGTGTTTGATAAGCTTATGATGTTTAAGCTTATAGTTTTTCCCCAACCAAGTGTTTACACTCTCACACTCACTTAACACTAGCAGCTTCTGAACTTAGAGCAAATGGTGAATAATGGCTGGGTACTAGGTCCTATTTATAGAGTTTGGGAATGAAAATATCTTGATTTTACTTGAATAAAAATAATGGCTTTTTAGGTGAAAATCATTTGAATAATCGTTCAGCAGAGGCTGAAGACTCGTTCACAAGATGCTGGACTGTTGAAGGAGTTTGAATGGCTGAAAGGAAATGAATTCAAAAGAGTTTGAATCCATGCTGAAGGAGGCGATATATCGCCCCCTGTAGGCAATATATCGCCTGGGCCAGTATGCCCGAGGCGACCGTGCATCGTTTCGTGTTTTCCGTATCTACGTGCTGCGACATATCGCCCCCTATAGCTGCGATATATCGGCACACGCTGAATATTTAAACACGAAATTACACATTTTTAGCTAAGTTTGAATGGAGTAAACAGCCTTGACTAAGCCCTCAACGTACTCAAAGCTGCTGACTGACCCTATAACATTCAAACTTTACTCCTTATTATATTTAATCCTCAAAAATCTTAATCCTTAATTACCATTCAAAACATGTGCTTAAAATCCTATTGGTTGATGTCTAAACCTTATAATATAATAATATAATCCTTAATATCAGTCACATTAATCAAACCTTAGGTTATACTTAATATTCTTAAACTATAGGTTAAACTTAGAAAATCTATAAGTACTACTATGAGTGTCCAAATAATTCCCGGTCTGAACCAAAAATCCACAGTAACAAAGATAATGCTATAAATACTATCATACTATTATCTATCTTAGCTAAGTAAAGTTCTTGGACTCTACAGTTTTACACCTAGAAGCTCTTATTCTTGCTGGAAGTTTGAGGAGAACCTAGAAGGAAAGGAGGGAAAAAGGAAGGGAGCTGGAATTGTGAAACTTGGGAGGAGAATTAAGTTGGTTTGAGGCAACTAAAACCAAGTATAGGCCAAGATTTTCTCAGAGGTAAGAATTTATCTCTGTTTTGGTTAAGTTTCTAAGCTTGATTTTTAGAGTGTGAGCATGAAAATTGAAAGTTGGTTTGTGGCTGGTTTGTGTGGGAATTCAGTTTGAGAAACAAGAGGATTTAGCTTGAAGCCGGAATTGAAGGAAGCTTAAGGTCGAATTCTCCACTTGAGGTAAGAATTCTATGCAATTTTGAGGTTTGTTTCTGGTGTGGTTTAAGAATTTTGAAGCCTTGGTTTAAGTTTCTGGGTTACTGGTTTAAACTTCTGAAATTTGAAACCAAAGTGTGAATTATGGGTGTGATTATGTGTTTATGCTTGTTGTTGGTGTTTATAGGTTGCTAGATGGTTTATTTGAGGTTTTGGATTGATTTTGGGGTTTAGGTATGCATTGGGGTTGAATTGGGAGTGTTATGGCTTGGGGAAAATGCAGGGGAAAACCTAGAATTCTAGGTTTGCGTAGGGGCACCACGGCCCTGTTCTTCAGTGCCGCGGTGCAAGGCAGCATCAGGCATCAGGAGCCCTTCTGGGCGCCGCGGCTCTCAATGGGTAGTGTCGCGGCGCTAGGCTATTTTTGGGCAGGGGAAATTTTCCATTTTAGGGCTTTTTTCCAGGAGGCTCGAGGGATGTTTCCGCTACTTTGTTTTGGGAAATTAAAGGTCCCAAGGGTACGGGATTGGCCCCGGGAAATGGTTTTGGATTGGTTAGTATTAAAGAATGTTTTAAATGTGTTGTGACTAGGTTTTGGGAGAGGCTCGGGTCAGAGGACCGTGCTCGTGACTTTGGTGCGTAAGAAGCTCGGGACACAGGTAAGAGAACTACTATTTCCCGTAGAGCATGAGTTGCAGGGCTCGGCCCTATATGACTGTGTTGTGGGGTTTGACCCTTTGTTTGAGTTTATGTATGTTTAGCTTATTGATTAGCTTTATCATATGTGAATGTGATGATTGTACGACATGAGCCGTGAACGGTGAAGACCGATAACGGCAAAGGTCGAGAACGGCAATGGGCCGGGAACGGCGATAGGCACGTGGAGTGCAAGGCCGTGTGCGGCAAGGGGCCAGGGCCGAAAGCAGTGTTTAGCATGCAGAGTGCGAGTTGCTAGAATAGATCCTAAAGGATACTTGGGTTATCCTCACGGTATAGACCGCTAATCCAGGGCATGGTAAAGCGCTTGGGATGGCATGGCCGTATGTGTTTAGCCAGTTGGTGGCCTGTTTAACTGATAAGTGTTTGATATGCATATGTTGTCTGTTGTGAGTTTTCTTGCTGGGCTTCGGCTCACGGGTGCTCTGTGGTGCAGGTAAGGGCAAGGAGAAAATCAACCAATCATGAGTATGGCGAGCACGAGGCAGCGTGTACATGTTTGGTCAGCCTGACTGCCACGGTCAGGGGCATTATTGGGAGATGGGTGTATAAACTGGATTTTAACGTTTAGTCGACTGTGATTACATTTTAAGTTGTAAATATTTCTAAACTGTATTTTGGGATCCCAAATGTTAAACTTTTATAATTTTCAATGAATTGAGGTTATTTTCGAAGATTATGACTTCGATTTTAGCTTAGTCACAGTTTTGTTCTAAGAATCTCATTTAGCGAGTTAATTGCACGATTTAAACCCACTTAATAACAACTCTAAGGTAGTAGGGTGTTACAGGTACTCTCGTCAAATATGTAACCTATGTCTAGATAACAATAGCATATTCAATTCGAATCTTTCAAATTTTATATCAAAATCATAAATAAAGCAAATATTGATCAAGCATTTACTAGCATTAGACAAACATTATATAGATTAGAATAAAGAAGAAGTATCAATATAACATCATAATAAAATTAAATAGAAATCCAAGCGACTACATTAACTCCTAGATAGAGGTTTTAGTTCATATCAGACATGACTAAAACAATAAACAATTATCTATACTCATACAATCCAAAAGCTTGCAGAAGAAATAAAAAAATATGAAATTGCCGAAAAGAAACCCAACACTTGAGAACTCCAAAGTTAAGCGTGCTTGACCTGGAGTAGTCTCATAATGGGTGACTTCCTGAGAAGTTTTCTCAAGAAGCGTGCGAGTGAGGACAAAACACGCTGGAAAAACTCGTGTTGGTTTGTAGGGCCAGTCGTCATTCCAGGAAACAGGCATAGTGACGTGGGGCGTTACACATATAAATGACTTTGTCAAGCTTCCCGTTAAGAAAAGTTGTATTGACGTCCATTTGCCAGATCTCATAATCGAGAGCAGCTGCTATGGATAGGAGGATGCGAATAGACTTGAGCATGGCTACCGGACTAAAAGTTTCCTCATAGTCCATGCCTTCTCTTTGAGTATAACCCTTTGCCACTAATCGAGCTTTATAAGTTTTGATATTTCCATCAACACCTCATTTCTTCTTGTAGATCCACTTGCACCCAATGGCTCTAAAGTCACTAGATCTCAGACGGAATTTGAGTACATGAACTCCATTTCCTGTTTCATGGCTTCGAGCCATAGTTCCTTTTCAAGGCTAGCCATTGCCTGTTTGAAAGACAATGGATCATCGTCACCAGTGTCCCCAACAACCATATTGGTTTCACCATCCAAACCATAGCGAACTGAGTTCCTAGAAACCCTCCTACTACGAAGAGGCTCCGTGACTGTTTGCTCAGGAACATTACTTTATTCATCTAAATCGACTTGCGTCGGTTGGACATGAAGAGTGGGAATTTCATCATCAACTTGCATTGATGATGATGAAACATTGGTTGGAGTCAATTCTTCAACCATCTCCTCTAAAAATACTTTGTTGCGCGGTTTGAAGTTTTGGACATAGTCATTTTCCAGAAAATTAGCGTTCGTAGAAGTAAACACCTTCTTTTCTAAATGACTATAGAAAATTCCACTCCAAGTGCCTTTAGGATAGCCAACAAACATGCAAACTTTGATTCGCAGTTCTAGATTTCCTTCCTTTTTCCTCAGGACGTGGCGGGGCAACCCCAGATTCTAAAGTGACGTAAGTTAGGTTCACGACCATTCCAGCGTTCTAAAGGTGTTTTGGGGATTGATTTCGACGGTACAACATTTAGAATGTCGTTCACAGTTTCAATTGCATATCCCCAAAATGAAGTTGGAAAAGTTGAGTAACTAAGAATGCATCTAACCATTTCCAATAAAGTCCTGTTCCAGAATTTTGCTACACCATTTTGTTGCGAAGTACTTGGGCAGTAAGTTATGATAAAATCCTAAGTTCAGTTAAATGATCTTGGAACTACATATCCAAATATTCTCCATCCCTATCAGATCGCAAGATCTTTAACGTTTTACCTAATTGGTTCTGAGCCATAGCTAGGAATTCTTGAAACTTTGAAAATGTTTCTGATTTCCGATGCATTAGGTAAATACATGATTATCTAGAGTAATCGTCAATGAAAGTGATGAAATACTCAAAACCACCCCTGGCTTGTACATTCAAAGGTCCACAAACATCTTAATGAACAATTCCAAGTGGTTCTTTGGCCCTATCACCCTTTGCAAAGAATGGGCACTTGGTCAGTTTGCCTTCTAGACAAGATTCACAGACAGGCAATTCACCTAAGGTGAGTTCCCTCAAAGGCCTGTCCTTTGTAAGTCTTTGAATTCTATCATAGCTAATGTGACCTAGTCTTAAATGCCATAAATATGTCATGTTATCGTTATCAGTCTTTTGACGTTTATTAGTCCTAGGTTTAGCTACTTTGAATAAATCATTGTTAAGAGTGAGGGTTTCATTAGGCCGTAGAATATAAAGCTCGTTTTCCAAACATAAAATACACAATTGTGATCCATTGAAATAAATAAATATATATATATTAGAACTTGTGAAAGTCATAACAAATCATTCTAATTGCAACATAGAAACTGAAATTAAATTTCTACTAAAATCCTTAATAAAAAATACATCTTTTAAAATTAAAATTTTATTTACAAACATCAGACGAGCTCTTCCTCTAGCTTGGACCATAACGAACGTTCTGTTCCAAACTCTAAGTTTTAAGTCGTTTTCGTCCACTTCCTCCCACGATTCAAGAAGCTTTGTTTTTCGCTGCTAGAAACTTGGGGCAATCCTGTTTCCAATGCCCCTTCTCATTGTAGTGAAAGGACTTACCTTTGCATTTCTTGTTTTTCTTTTTCTTCCCCTTAGGCATCTGTGCACTTGGTTGTACACTCGTCTTTGCAGCCTTTGCAAGCCTGGGGTAGGTGTTCTGTCCACCTTTCCTCTTGTTTCTAGCTTTCAAAGATGAAGCTAGGCTATCTTCAGTCTTAGCTGAATCAGCAACAATAGCAGTAGTCTTCTTTTCTCCTCCCTTACTTGGTCCACCCATGATTGACTCGAAATTCTGAAGCTCATTCATGAGCTGCGTCAGACCATAGTCGAGTTTGTTCATCACATAGTTTGTGCTGAATGCCAGGAAAGCTGGAGAGAGACTATTGAGGATTAAGTCGACATGAGTCTCCTCATCTATTGTTGCTCCGTGCAGTTCATCTTCCTAAAAGTAGTTGGTCATCTTGATCAAGTGACCACGAACGTGCTGAGACAGTGCCATCCGAGCATTGACATATTTCTTGGTGGCCTCAAAACGAGTCTACACAAACTTTGCACCAAACATGTCTTGGAGTTGATCTATGATTTTTTAGGTTGTCATAACATTCTCCATCTTTGTC
The DNA here is from genome assembly GCF_963169125.1 of Humulus lupulus. Classification (NCBI taxonomy): domain Eukaryota; kingdom Viridiplantae; phylum Streptophyta; class Magnoliopsida; order Rosales; family Cannabaceae; genus Humulus; species Humulus lupulus. The sequence goes on from NC_084795.1 coordinate 91,781,523, forward strand.
TTGAGAGTGTCGATTATACTAGTCAACATGTAGTATTGTTATTAGCCGCCTGCCAATGCTCATATTTATCTTTAACAATCTTGGTAGCCCCTTCAGCTGGAACTTCTAGGGATTCCTCAGTCATGACGAACTTGGCGTTGTCACCAATCAACACTATGTTGATATTCTGCTTCCACTTAAGGAAATTTTCTCCAGTGAGTTTCTCTATAGAACGTTGAGAAAAAAATGGAAGTAGACACAGCCATACTTAAAACTACCAGTTATCAATAAAATAGAAATCAATCACTCTTGCTCAATAGAACTTCTATTCACTCTAATTTCAAGAAATAGCACAACATATACCATAAATATGTAAGATATGGAAAAATACCAAAATAATCATATCTCTATTTCTTTAGGTTTTTAACTATTCTATGATATCGTTGTCCCTGTTGGCGATGAGAGTCAAAAAATATCATTAGCTAAATAGAGTTGTAAACTCATTTAATAATGGACATCATTATTAACAACCTACTATTCGATCAAAATAAGAAAATAAAATCTCTGATTTTATGAGCTAGACTCACGGTTTCGATAATCATAGATTTAGTCCTAGTAGTCACCGTAGGGGTGAGTCTAGTAGAATTTGACCTATAATTATCTATCTTTCGAAATCTAACCTTGTCAAAATAACTAATGAAAACCTTCTGTAGGGGAACGAATCAAAGCATCTCGAGGCCCCATTAAGCTATTGATCTTATTAAACTAACAGTGGAGATCGAATATACTTCTTAAAATAAACTCATTATTTAATAGTATTTTTATTATTAATTTTTTCAAATAAATTAATGACTATGGTTCTCCAAAAAAAATTAAAAAAATTAAATTTTTAAAACCAAAGTCCTATAATTTTCTATTAATTCTAAAGTGTCACATTGAAACAAATTCAATTAAATTAGAATTAATTTGTTGCTAATCAATATTTAGGTTTAACTATTATAATGAACCTATACAATTAAGTCCAACTCAGGCAAATATGCCTTAACAATTGGGCTTGTATGGAGGAGGGCTGGGTCCAGTATATCATTCCCACTACTAAGGCCTCATACTTACACACAAGGTCCAAAAGACAAGAATTGAAATCTTCGTTTTATTAATTGTTATTAATTGATTAGGCTCACTATAGTCATGCAAAGCAAATGAGCATTCACAAGTGGAACCACCCACAAGAGAGAGATTTAAATTTTACATTTTCTAATGGGCCCACATAAAATCTATCATTTTATGAATATTTTATTATGCAAAATCCATATATTAAGCAAACATATAAGCCACTATATGCATCTAAGCTTCATTTGCAAAAATATCACAATTAATTTTCTAGAATTTAATTTTTGCAAAAATAATTAAGTCAATTTAAATGAAATTTATCAACAATTAGCAAAAGTTAATTTAAATTCCATTTATCAATAATCAACTTAGTTTATGTCATTTTGAAAAATATTAATTTAATTTAAATAGGATTTATCAACAATTAACCAAAGTTAATTTAAATCTCATTTATTAAATAAATATTTTATTAATTGGTTTGGAAAACGTGATCTTTTTAAAAATCTAACCAGTTAGAAATTTTTAAAACAAATGTCAATAGTTGTTTTTTTTTAAAAAAAATATCTTAAACAGTTAAACAAATTCAAATATTCATAAAAATATCTAGTCAACAAATTTTCAAATTTCAAATTATTTAAATATTAAAATCCATAGAATAATAAGATATTATTATTTTCAAATAAAATATTTCAAAAAATATATTTAAAAATATCTTTAATATCTGATAACTTAATTATAATATTTTAATATATTAAATTAATTAAAATTAATTAGTTAACCTATTTTTAAATTTGAATTTGAATATTTGTAGAAAATATTTATTTTTTTAAAAGATGAAATAATAAAAATATCGTATTTAAAAAAATATCATTTTAAATAATAGAAAAGATATGATATTTTTGTATTGGCCCAATAAAAAATACATTTAAAATTCAAATTTTAAGAAAAAATTTATCGCAGATCGTGGCCACGCGACCAATTTGGGCAATTTTCATGCTTTGGCCACGGCCAAGGGTTTATGGTGGCTGCGGCCACTAGACGCTGACTCCCAGGCCACGACCCAAAAAAAATTTCAAAAAAAAAATCTATGTAATTTTTTAACCCAAAAACGTTTCTTAAATAATTTTTACAATGTTTTACATCAAATAAAGCATTTATAAAAATTAATTGCATAGAAAACACTACAAAATAAGCCAAATTTGCTAATATTCACATAAAAATTAATATGCTTCATAAAAAAACATGAAATCCATCCAATTACTCAACACATCAAATAATTCATTTTTTACCATGCTCATGCATGAAAATAAAGATTATCAAATACTCTAAGGCCAGTTGTTGGAAAAACTTATGCATAATCTTATTTATTTTCATGTAAATCATATATTAGACAAATTAATATAAGAAAACCTAGAACATGTTTCTATAATTGAATTTAAACAAAGATAATATAAGAACACTTACATTATACGCAGGAGAATAAATAAGTCCTTCATTCAGTTTCTCTAACCATTGTATCCTTTTGTCGCAGGGTATAACTAAGAAACTAAACTGATCATCAAATTTCTTCACAGCCTTTCAAAGTATCCTTAGAATCACCTAGACTAGAGTGAGCAATTCTCAACACATGAGATAGATACAAAGAGAAGAAGAGAAGAGAATATAGAGGCTTAGAAAAGGACTTTTGTTGTAGAGAGAGTCTAAAACCCTAAAGCATCAAAACTAGATCTTCTGATCTTTTGTTCTGCTCCAAATCTTCTAAAAATCTGATTTTAAGTCTTACTAAGCATTCCTTTTATAGGCTCAATTAGGTCACTTATTTAAATTTAAAAAATCAATAAAATAAAAGGTAATATCAGCCATTAGGTCGAAATTATCATGAGCTTTAGGCCCGTGAAATTTCTCATTTAATTATAAGCCTGTTGGACTTAAAATCAAGGCTCGTATTATTTTCTATTGATTAATTAATTAAATAATTATTTAAATCTTTTATCAAATTAATTATTTATAATTTGGATATTTGCGGCGAAAATACTTAAATCATTGTGTTTGTAGCACTTAAGTACCTAAGCTATTTTTTTGGTGGTGAAAGTACCTTCCGTCCATGTTTTGGTGCAGTTTAGTGCATCTGTTAAGTCTGCCACCATGGCGTGAAATTTACTTAGAACTTTGGTACTTTCGCCGCAAATATCTAAATGGGATCTTTCGCCACAAATATCCCTTTAATTAGGTACTTTCGCCGCAAATATCAAGTTAATTGGGGTACTTTTGCCTATGTGCTACAATCGAACTTAACGGTGAGAATTGACAGTTGTACTAAACTGCACCAAACATGAACGAAATGTACTTTCGCCGCTAAAAAAATAACTTTGGTACTTAAGTGCTACAAACATAATAAATTGGGTACTTTCACCGCAAATATCCCTTTATAATTTGAACATTGATTTAAACCTATTTATTAATTTAGACACCAATTTGTCTTAATTAATAAATCTATCATAAAATCTTTTTCTTCTCTAAATTGCATAACTTTGTGAAACTATCCAAAATTGACATCGTCAACTTTGATAATTATAATTGATAATTAAATCAATTAATTGAGACTATCTAGATAATTTTATCCAAGGTACAGTGGGGCCTATGGGCCTATGAAATCAAGCTCCAATAAGTTATCATAAGTTTAACAAATAAATTTACTAACTTATTAATTCTCAGTGACTCCACTAAAGACTGAGAATTGTACTCTTGAATTCATAGAACGCTCTATAAGCAATATAGATATGTTATTAGTTATTTATTGTTACAACCATAATTGTCACTCAATCCTCTATAGATGATCTACAATGAGATGAGACTAAAATACCGTTTTACCCCCTCATTGTATTTTATCCTTAAAACACTTAGTTCATTGTAAATGATATTTCAGTAAACTAATATTAATTACTGAAATGACATCTCTATCATTTAGCACATTGAACCAAACTAAAAGGAAACTATCATTTTACTTCTTCATTAGAAGCTATACATGTTCATATCTATGATTAACACTCCCACCCAATTATACTACCGAGTTCCCAAGATGTAAGTATGTGCTAGTCTATAGGGTAAGCTGGTAACGAACAAGTCAAAAAACTCAAATATAATACATTCAATTAGAATACTAACCACTCGGAATTAAAATTGAATTGATCTATGGTCAACTATATGATATGACTAGAATAGATAATAACGGTATGTCTTATCTACTATCAATATCAGCCCAGTCCGATGTAACAAATACATCCGATCTTATCTACTTTGCTAATGTTATGGAAATAACATAACACTACAATGGGTAAGTAGATCATATTGTAGATTGACAAGTCAATGTAAATCATGTGCACTGACTAATCTTAGGACTAACTTATGTTTTAACATATAATCATATTTATATTCGATTACGTCACTATAAATATGATTAGCTATATGTTCGGGATTTAATAGAAGTTTATATTAAACAAATAATCATGAAAATAAAACATGTGAGCAAAGTGATTGACTAAGTAAGAAAATGATTTCTATTCTTTTATTGATAATAAAATGATATTACAAAGATATTGGGTTTTAATTAGGGCATAAAACCCCAATAGTAACATATTATTGAGAGTTACAAAAATTAGACACGTGTGTGCCCAAATGTGACATATTTTGAAGATACAATGTAACGCCCTGGATAGCCAAGACCGTTACACTGTGTGTTTATAAGGTGCCAGACTTGCTAATCAAGTTATTTACGTAAAATCGTGTTACTGAAACAGTAGAGGAACTAGGGTTAAAAGTGTTTTGGTCTCAAAAGTTATATTTTCATTACTAAGCATTGTTTATTTGCATGGGATCCCAAAAATGACAGTTTAAAAGCCATTTACAAAAGTTACAAAGTTTAAATACACTGACTGGCCATACTAAGGCAAAAACGAGCAGTTAGGTAGTCCCTGTCCTGGTCCACTCCTCGATCGTGGTGATCGAACAGCTAGCTATGTACATTTCACCTTGGAGCTCTCCACCTCGGGCTTGGTCCAACCTGCCCTTGCCTTAACCTGCACCACGTAGCACCCGTGAGCCAAGGCCCAGCAAGAAAGCATGATAACATAATAAAATCAGCAACACTTAACAAATATTTCACAATACTCAACCAAGAATTCAACATCTCATACATTTATCCAATCAGTAATAACAGTTGTCATCCAGACAGTCAATCAACTATAATCATAGCGCAATATTCACGTTCATAACTAATAGATTGTCATACCCATCAAATAACATTCAGGGTTGGCGCCCTTAGTCGCACCCTCTATTTGGCACACTGTCTTCGGCTCAATAGAGCCGCCCCCAGCGTAATACTCACTGACTCTGGCCAGCTTAACCAAGCTCAGTGATAAACAAGCTGCCTCAGCTCCCAGTGGCTGAACCGCGCCCCAGTGCGCAAATAATGATTCCGACACCCTTAGGCCGGTAATCGCATGTCCCATGGCGTAATAACACCATCTCACGACATGATAAACAAATATAGGGAGCTCTTAGTCCCATCGTGTCCACATGATTATTCATATTCACATAATAATGCATACAAACATAGGGAACACTTAGTCCCAACCTAACCACATACTCAGGTGCAGCTTTCTTACCTTTCAATTTATTGGTTCCCGATGCCACGTAGCCACAAGCACGGTCCTCTACCCCGAGCCTCTCCAAAGTCCTAATCACAACACAAACATAATATTCTTTGTCATTAACCAATCCAAGACTACCTTCCCGGTACCTAACCCACACTCTCGGAACCCCCAAAACCTTAGAACAACACCCCGGAGACATCCCCCGAACCCCCGGAGCAAAGGCCAAAAATTGCAAAATATAACACCCTGAAATTTGCCTTGTGCCGCGGCACCACTTTCTTGTGCCGCGGCACCCATCAATCAGAGACTCCAGGCCGCGGCACACAAAACCCGTGCCGCGGCACGCCTTCGCAGCCCAGAATTCTGGGTTTTTCCTTCGCATTTTCCCGAGCTCCAACCTCTCCAAATCACCCCAAACCACATCCTAAGTCCCAAAACCAACTCTAAACCCCTAACAAACCTCACAACAACCCAAAGACATCATACTCAAGCTCACTCACACCTTCAATCCTAAAAGTCACTCTTGAATTCCCACTTGACAACTCAAACCAGAAAAGTTATGCACAGCTTGAATTCAAGCACAACCCACACTTCAAACTCCCTAAACCTTAACAAAACAAATCTAATAAACATACAGAGACCTTACCTTAAGTGATAGGTTCAACCTCCAGCTCTTGACCTTCTTCCCCCTTGGTTTCCAAATTCTGAAATTACATAAAACCAGCCACCAACTTATCTCAATTCACCTTCCTTAACTAAAATTCAGACTTAAAACTTAGATATAGCATAATCAAAATCTTACCTCTGAGTTTTCTTGGCCTAAACTTGGTTGATAACATCAGACATCCCTTGATTCTCCTTCCAAGAGTCTAGATTTCTGCTTCTCCTTTCTATCTCCTTTTTGTTCTAATTCTAGGTTTCCACCATTCAACATAAACCCCTCTCCAAAATATTATACGTATATGTTATTCCCTCAGCTCAAACTCATCTATTTACTACCAAATTACCATTTTAACCCTCCATTAATATCACTTACTAACTAGACCTCAAGGGCTTATTTGTCCTTTCCCTATCTTTACAATTCTACCACTTTCCCAATAAAACCTGTTACTCTCTATAGTTACTAACGGTTACGCAGGTTACCAAATCACCAGTTACCATTATCTAGTTTCCTAGGACCGTCTTGGCACGTGCATCACATTTATATCACAGCAACCACACAGTACAATTCACATATCATAATTATCACATAATAAAATTCACATATCATATAACATGCTTAAAATCATAGTCATCACACATAATTCTCATCATGCCCTCCCGGCACACTAATCAAGGCCCTTAAGCCTTATTAGTGAATTTGGGTCGTTACAACTATCCCCTCCTAATGAGAATTTCGTCCTCGAAATTTACCCGAGCAATTCAGGACACAAATTCCGCACAACTCATTCCAGCTATCCCGGTCACTCCTTGACCCTACCTTTTCTGGTGTGTTACCTTAACTCAAGGTATAATCTTATTCCTCAAAACCTCAGTCTTTCAATTTTATGCTTAAACCGGTCACCCCACATGGAATATCTTCATCTTAATCTGTAGATCCTTATCAATCAACACATGAGTTTCTCCAATCCATGTCCCTAACATGGAATACAAAATCCACTGCATATAGCTAACGGTGCCCAAAGATGTAGTCAACTTAAAAACGACCTCACTGATCCCTTACCGAATCCAAACAACTTTAATACCCTGGGGTCCATCTAGCTCTTCACCTCTCTATCTCTGGTGACATCCCACGAGAGCTACCATCTTCTACTCGAAACTCCATACTCCTGTTTCCCAATTCAATAAAGCTTTTCCAACTACTTTGAAAAGTGAGTTTCATGCTCTAATCTTTTAATAATCTCAATGATCCCCTGAACTATCTCCAGATCCAAATACAACCTATCACTTGTCTCATTCCAACGAAGGGATGATATACAATCCTTCTTATATTCCATTTTATCAAGTGTTCTTCCAATAACCAAATAACTCCCTTTCTCTCTGATTTACCATCAGTCTGAAAATAATAAAACTCGTCAGATTCTGCTTATCTGTTCATTGCCTTTCTTTTAATCCTCCCAAGACCTGTGAGTAAGATAAAGTCCTTGTTCAATGAAATTAACTCTGAATTCCATGGAGGCTTACCACCCATCTCGCTTAAAGTTCTGAGTACTGGTCAGCTGTATAAATTATTCTTACTAATAAAAGCAAGTTCTCCCCAGACGCTGCTCCATGATGACCCCACCATCTTGACAACCTCTCTGCAATACCTATCACCATTTTTCCTTATTCCCATTATAACATACTCAAAGGTTGCGATGCCTATCACAAACTGCTATCGGAATAAGAATTTTGTTCCTCATTCATTATATTCTTCTCCATCTAGGCCTCCAATAAAAACCTTCAAATTATTGTACCTTTTTCCTAATATCTGGATGAAAGGACCAAGAGAATAGTACGAGATTCATCCAGAATTTCTATGTAATTTCGGTGTCCATCAGAGTCCAAATTTGGTCCTTATATCACTATAAACTTACACATAACACTGTAGAATCCTTTGCTAATTCAATTAAGACTTGCCTTTAATTCCTTTCATTTGGGTTTTCCTTAACTGTCATTCTTGTTCCTGTATACGATAATAATTCCAGGTATCCACTGGCTATTAAGCCTACTAGATACTCCACTCTAGTTCCAGTCGGATCCTTTAACCAACACCATGCATAGATCATCACTTCCTCCTATCTTGAGGTATCATAGCAACACAACAATTGATTCTAATCTGTAAGAAGACGTGAATCTCACCCAACTACCGGTACCATTATGCTTACCTAGGGAAACTCTTACTTCCAAGGCATTCTTCAACCTTAACAAAGCTCTAACCAGAATACATCACTATGCTGTCGATCAAGACAATTACAAGTCCAATTCAGATAATCTTTGAATACTCTTTTCACCTATTTCACAAAAAAAACAGTTTGGCACTGACCAAACCCTCAACACCTAACCTAGCATCCTCAGTGCCCTTATCCAACATAATAGCAACCTCCTACTTATCCTCTTCCCTGTTCTCCAATTGGTAATAACCAGGTCGAAGATCCCTAACTGCACCTGATCTTTAGCTGGTAATAACCAGATCAAAGATCCTTAACTATTTCTGATCTCTAGCTGGTAATAACCAGATCAAAGATCCTTCCTGAAGTATGTCATCCTACTCGCAATTAAGACCTTAACTCTCATCGTTTTGTTAAAACCATTCAATACAACATTTTAGATCTAATTCCATCCCTGACACCAGTCTTATTCCCAATCCATCTCTTTACGCAGACGAACTCCCTGACGAATTCTTTGGAAACTTATCTGGAAACCCATAAACCAACCCAGTCTGTCTTGTCCCACTGATACAACTCAAGTAGTGTCCATCACATCAACTAAGGCTCTAATCATTTCCCTTTTTTAAACTCAAGAGTTACCGCTCCTTTCTTACAACCCATCACCGTTCCCCCTGCTTGACCGACTCTTCATGTTCAAAACCCTCACGTTGTAACTGTCTTCGAGAATACTTCAAGTAGTAGCTGATACATTCATCGGCCTTAGTGTGCTTCTGATCAACTCTTTCCGTACCTGATCTCCTCCCTTCCTGTACTTAACCTGGAATACCTTCGAAGAATGAAGTTACTACCCTCTGAAACCTTACCTCTGACCCTACTGCTTTAGTCGTGATATCATCAGTATAGTAGTCGTTCACATTCCACTTCTAACTGGGGAGTAATTCAACTCGTCATTAATGAATCCTGAATGCAAACCATTCATGTCATTAAAGTACAAACGACTAGAAATCCTTACTAGTAATGCATCACACCCCTCTCGGTACAAGTAATAATTCCCTAAGATGTCTCTTTCCTTGATCCTTGTCTAGTAATAACCAGACCGATAATCAACTCCTAAAGACACCGTCCTGTCTTGTAACGAGGCATTTAAACTCTTCATCCCTAGCAGGCAATATCCACGAGTCCCACGACACAATACTCTACCCAATTCACTTAAAAGTCGCATACTTTTCCAGGCAACTCAATAATTCCTTAAGCCAACCTAATATCACTCCTCATTGCGTCCCTGATACCAACTCCTTCCATACCCAAGTTCCAAGCTGTGGCCGAAAACTGCATTCTTATCTACTTCCCTACTGACTAATCTAATTCCCATTCAGTCCCATCAATATACTTCAAGAAATACTCATGACTATCCAAAGTTGTCCCTAATATAACATATTAACTTCCCTCAACATATACCCATCTGAATCCTTCCTAATAGACGCACAACACCAACTCCTTTCAGCTCTCTTCCCAACCAAAGCAAAGGCTATCCAATCCACTAGTCACTTCTGAGAAACTAACCTTGGGCTTTAAATGAATAAAGTATCCCAGTCTCCCCTGCCTCAATGGCCAACCTGTGCATTGAACCCCTTTCCTGTCCAAACCAGGAACCATAAAACCACCAAAGGTTCTCATTCTTCCAATCACTGAGTAGCCACACTTACTATATTTCGACGAACGAAAATATCATCACATGTATTCCCTTCACCATAGATAATGAGGCCCTCTCTCTCTACTGCCCAAGCACAGACAACCAACTCAGAGTTTAACTCACAAATGACTTATCATCCTCGGCTTCATCCATTTGTACCGTAATCCAAAGTGGACCGACCAACCCACCAAACTTAACAATATGTATTATCGCTATCCTGCCACTTTCGACCTCTTTTTTTTTTTACCACAATTGCCTAGTAAGGTTACTTGTCCCCAATTTATCCTTCTCATATCACTAAGAATGGGGTTAGCCACACCCATTCACTAATTGATTCCTGAACAAACCCAAACCTTCCTCGAAACTTAGAGGATAAGACTTCCGTACAATAATTCTTGTCTGTTCCTCCTCAGTAACTTGCCTTTTTCATCCATCCAATAAATTCCATCAGACCTCACAGCCTGACTCAAATATCAACAAACACTTGCTGCGAATCTCTAGGGAAGGTGGAGGATTCCAACCCCCAACTATCATCTTCTATCTCTACCAAAACAAAAACTGAATCCAATTGACCATTCTCAATACATACACCCTGAATTAATCTGTCTTCACCGACTAAACTTCTCAGCCCTGACGTTCATACCCAAAACCAACTCAAGGGCAGATCCAAACAATTATAACAATCAAACACACATAAAACATATTAAACACCCATATTATGCATAAATTATCAAATCTCTTTATCACTAGATGCGTTCATACCTTTTATGCCCTCCATGCCAACAAACGGGTATATCTTATAAGTTCAATTTAACATATAATAACTTGCAATCCCTATATCGCCATTATCCATGTATTCAACCACATGCAAGAGCAATACTAATCAACATGCCTAAATAGCACCACACAACAGTCAAGGGCCAGGCCCCATCAGTATCTCATGCTCCCTATTCATCAAACAGATATCAACAATCATATCTTACTCAAATCATTTAAGCACATCATCATGCATACACAATTACCAAACCCAGAGTTGAGCTTGTCTCCCGCGGTGAATGTACATATCCAGCCAGTCTTCAGGACCCATAAACCTAGGACGCTCTGATACCAAGTTGTAACGCCCTGGATAGCCAAGACCGTTACACTGTGTGTTTATAAGGTGCCAGACTTGCTAATCAAGTTATTTACGTAAAATCGTGTTACTGAAACAGTAGAGGAACTAGGGTTAAAAGTGTTTTGGTCTCAAAAGTTATATTTTCATTACTAAGCATTGTTTATTTGCATGGGATCCCAAAAATGACAGTTTAAAAGCCATTTACAAAAGTTACAAAGTTTAAATACACTGACTGGCCATACTAAGGCAAAAACGAGCAGTTAGGTAGTCCCTGTCCTGGTCCACTCCTCGATCGTGGTGATCGAACAGCTAGCTATGTACATTTCACCTTGGAGCTCTCCACCTCGGGCTTGGTCCAACCTGCCCTTGCCTTAACCTGCACCACGTAGCACCCGTGAGCCAAGGCCCAGCAAGAAAGCATGATAACATAATAAAATCAGCAACACTTAACAAATATTTCACAATACTCAACCAAGAATTCAACATCTCATACATTTATCCAATCAGTAATAACAGTTGTCATCCAGACAGTCAATCAACTATAATCATAGCGCAATATTCACGTTCATAACTAATAGATTGTCATACCCATCAAATAACATTCAGGGTTGGCGCCCTTAGTCGCACCCTCTATTTGGCACACTGTCTTCGGCTCAATAGAGCCGCCCCCAGCGTAATACTCACTGACTCTGGCCAGCTTAACCAAGCTCAGTGATAAACAAGCTGCCTCAGCTCCCAGTGGCTGAACCGCGCCCCAGTGCGCAAATAATGATTCCGACACCCTTAGGCCGGTAATCGCATGTCCCATGGCGTAATAACACCATCTCACGACATGATAAACAAATATAGGGAGCTCTTAGTCCCATCGTGTCCACATGATTATTCATATTCACATAATAATGCATACAAACATAGGGAACACTTAGTCCCAACCTAACCACATACTCAGGTGCAGCTTTCTTACCTTTCAATTTATTGGTTCCCGATGCCACGTAGCCACAAGCACGGTCCTCTACCCCGAGCCTCTCCAAAGTCCTAATCACAACACAAACATAATATTCTTTGTCATTAACCAATCCAAGACTACCTTCCCGGTACCTAACCCACACTCTCGGAACCCCCAAAACCTTAGAACAACACCCCGGAGACATCCCCCGAACCCCCGGAGCAAAGGCCAAAAATTGCAAAATATAACACCCTGAAATTTGCCTTGTGCCGCGGCACCACTTTCTTGTGCCGCGGCACCCATCAATCAGAGACTCCAGGCCGCGGCACACAAAACCCGTGCCGCGGCACGCCTTCGCAGCCCAGAATTCTGGGTTTTTCCTTCGCATTTTCCCGAGCTCCAACCTCTCCAAATCACCCCAAACCACATCCTAAGTCCCAAAACCAACTCTAAACCCCTAACAAACCTCACAACAACCCAAAGACATCATACTCAAGCTCACTCACACCTTCAATCCTAAAAGTCACTCTTGAATTCCCACTTGACAACTCAAACCAGAAAAGTTATGCACAGCTTGAATTCAAGCACAACCCACACTTCAAACTCCCTAAACCTTAACAAAACAAATCTAATAAACATACAGAGACCTTACCTTAAGTGATAGGTTCAACCTCCAGCTCTTGACCTTCTTCCCCCTTGGTTTCCAAATTCTGAAATTACATAAAACCAGCCACCAACTTATCTCAATTCACCTTCCTTAACTAAAATTCAGACTTAAAACTTAGATATAGCATAATCAAAATCTTACCTCTGAGTTTTCTTGGCCTAAACTTGGTTGATAACATCAGACATCCCTTGATTCTCCTTCCAAGAGTCTAGATTTCTGCTTCTCCTTTCTATCTCCTTTTTGTTCTAATTCTAGGTTTCCACCATTCAACATAAACCCCTCTCCAAAATATTATACGTATATGTTATTCCCTCAGCTCAAACTCATCTATTTACTACCAAATTACCATTTTAACCCTCCATTAATATCACTTACTAACTAGACCTCAAGGGCTTATTTGTCCTTTCCCTATCTTTACAATTCTACCACTTTCCCAATAAAACCTGTTACTCTCTATAGTTACTAACGGTTACGCAGGTTACCAAATCACCAGTTACCATTATCTAGTTTCCTAGGACCGTCTTGGCACGTGCATCACATTTATATCACAGCAACCACACAGTACAATTCACATATCATAATTATCACATAATAAAATTCACATATCATATAACATGCTTAAAATCATAGTCATCACACATAATTCTCATCATGCCCTCCCGGCACACTAATCAAGGCCCTTAAGCCTTATTAGTGAATTTGGGTCGTTACATACAAATTTGTAACTCCCAAATATTACCCAATAATGTGTAGATTGTATGTTACACATTTGAGTTTGGATTTCACAAAGGTATCATGTAATATGGTTGTTGGAGACATGTTTTTAACTCTAATTAGGTGTATGGATGTTACAAAATCATGTGGGAAGAGATTGAGACATTTTTTGGAAAACTAAAAAATTGGAGGCTGAAATTTACATTGTGGCCACAACCACTGATTATCCATGGCCACGGCTTTGGGGACAGAGGCCAGTGGTCGCGGCCACTGATACTTATGGCCTCGGTCAGGGATGCTGACAGCCAATTTCTTTTTTTAATTTTTTCCAATTTAAATGATTCTAACATCCCAAGTAACTCCCAAATCTTCATTTTAATTCCATAAACATCAAATTAAACAATTGTAATAACCATGTGGGTTGGTGGAATTAGAAATTCAAATGGTATCTCAAACTCTATAAATAGGAGTCTAATGCTCACTTGTAAGACACATCATTTCTATCCACTATAGCATTTGATTAGAAATTCACTTAGAAACTTGTGAGAAATAAAATTTTGGACAAATGTTGTAAACCTTGTTCAAGTTGGTGATCCTCAATGCTCTTCACTTTGGTGGTGTAAGTGATATAGTGATTTCTATTCTTGTTCTTGCTTTTATCTTATTTCTTTTACTTCTTTTATTTCATCTTCTTATTTCCTCTTTATATATTTATTTGTATCTTTTGGCATTGAATTGTAATTTTTCATTATTCTCTTCATCTACATCTTTCTATATATTTACTTGTATTTTTGCAATAAAATTGTAAACTTATTTAATTACCGTATTATCTTTTGTATTCTTTTGCTTAGAGTTGTAATAGTTATTATTTTTTATTGAGGCAATAACATTATCTCTAACATTTGGTATCTTCAAGACCTAATGACAAGAGCACTATAAACACTTATTATTTATTTAATTTTTAAATAATTTGAAACATCTTTAGAGTTGTGTACCTTAAGAGTTTGTTACAGGATGTAGGGAATTCATATATTTTATTAAATTCTTATTTCTTGGAAAAGAATAGGAAGTATAATAGATAATTCACTATCAGTATAAGAAGAAATTATGAGATTAGATTAGGAATAATAAATGGATTAACAACCAAGGGGTTGGCAAATAATATTCGAATTAAAATGAGAATGTAAACTCTATAAATAAGAGTCATTTGGTCACTTGACATAACCTAACATTCTCATCCTAAGATCACTAGGTTGAGAGAGTGATAGACTTGATAAATCCTAAAGATAGTTCTAAAGTGTTTTCCAAGTATCCTAAGGGAGAAAATAGTCTTTTGGAAAAAGTCTAGAGACTTGTTTGAACTTTTGTGTTCTTCTCTTCTTCTTTGGTTTCTTGAGTTTCCTTATATTTTTGGAGTTTTTTTCTTCCTATCTTTCATGTAATATGACATTAATTTCTCTAAAGCACATTTTAACTAGACCAATGCATCAACAAACTCAAAACTAGGGCAGAACCTTTTAACTCCATTTAATTGAGAATGATAATTATGAGCTCGAAATCAGGTGTCCCAATTTGGTAGGGATCGATCAACTTTCTTCTTTCTACTTACACTACCTACATGCCATTTTTTACATAGGGTAAGTTACTATTAAGTATAAAATGAGAATATGAGAGTATGAGATAAAATTTTACTTACCCCAAAGTGATTAACCAAAAAAATAAATAATGAATAACCAAAGTAGAGCCTTCATTAAAAAAAAAAAACTTTTCCCGAAGGACAAATTTAATTTTCAAATTTAATTTTCATAGATAACATGGCAATACGGACACGTACTAGATTAATTAACAAGTAAATAAAAAGTAAAATATTAAAATAAAAATGAACATTAAACTAAGAAGAGAAAAGAAAAAGTAAGACTTGACAAAAATTGTCCCATCAGCTTTGGATGACAGCTCTTCTAATAAGTATTAAAAAGCCAAGAAATAGGGAGTACTTTTTTCTTCCATTTCTTGCACTCCAAATGTCTCTACGAGTAAATGCTATTTGATTGAACCATCTTATCTCATCTGCTTCTAATGAAAAGTAAAGCACAGGACAAGAGAAAACCTACAAACCAAAGAGAAGAAAATAATGGTAATAATAAGAATAAGCAAACATAAAAATTGTTTTGATTTTTTTTAAAGAAGAAGGGAATAGCTAAAGATTACCCGCAATACTTATCTTGATTTGAACTCCTAGGCCCATTGTCCCGCTCCAAGCATACCCTATTTTTGTCAATAATATATCACCATTGCATCATCATCATATCTATCAAAAAACAAAAAAACTACTCATAATAAATTCACATTCCTAATAGTTGCTATGCATTTGACTGTGCTACCTAATAAATTCACATTCATATTCTCGTGTAATGTAGGACACACAAACACTCTCCCATAGATTAGAATAAGATAATATCATACACCCAAAAAAAAACTTAAATCTTGCCATTTCAAACCTTTATAAAGTAGATTAGTATACTTCATTTAAAAAAAAAAAGTAGATTAATATGTACCCCAATTTAATTAGTTTCCTAAGTTGCTAACTTAAAGACAATGTTGAATAATTTAAAAGGATTATTCATAGCATTAGGTTCACTAGTAGAATGAAATATAATTGAACATTAATTTGTTATTGTGACAAAAAGAAAGGTGCACTTCGTGCTTGGTAATATAATACATTGATGACAACAGATATTCATAATATAAATTAAACTATATTACTAATAAATGATTAACTTAATTAAAAGATTTTTGTTGAAAAGTTGAGTACCTCGGCCAAAGCAGTTGACAGTGGTGTTGATCCCATTGGGGCAAATACAAGCAAAAGACTGATCCAAACCCGAAAACCCACAAAACCCTTGACTTTCTTCACAATCTCTACAACCACTGGTGTAGTACGAATCATTATACTCCAACGACACCCCAAACCGCCATTTCGTTGGATCACCTTCGTCTCCAAACTCGTATATCGACGTGTAAGACGAGCACTGCAGCTTCGGAAGATCCAGTTCGTAACCCGACCCGAAACCCATCGGAGAATCATACACGCAACACGTGGATGCCGGCGAATTCGCCGGCAAACCAATTCCCGCCACACCCTTGCACGAGTACAGACCCCTGCACACACGGGAGCCTGACCCTGTATCGCAGAGGTCTTGGTCCGGGTCGAACACGGGCGAGGTGGTGGAGCAGCCGAGGAGGACGAAGATGTTCTCGTCGGCGATGGTGAAAGGGCTGGCTCGGTCCAAGCTGAAGCTGCCGGAGTTTTGCATGGAGGCGCAGGTGGACATGAGTGGGTCGGCCACGATTATGGTGTTGCTCGGGTAATCAATGGAGGAAATGGTGTAGCTTCCGGCGCCGGTGGTGAGCTGGAGTGTTCCACCGTTGCATTTTACGTAACGGGCGAAGTCCGGGTGTCCACACCCGAACTCGGTTCCGAACGGGTACTTCACCGGGATGGTACCGCAGGTGTCGTGGCACGTGCCCTTGGCGGGTGTCACGTGATCTGCGTGGAGAGTGAGAAAAAAGAGGGTTTGGAGGAGGAGAAAAGCGTTGATGATGAAGAACTGGGTTGGTGAGAAAAACGACATTGTGGAAGGGTTTTAAACTTTTGAAGGAAAGAGACCTGAGATGAAAATGGAGCAAAAGAAGAAGAAGAAAAGAGTCTCATCTAATCAATGGCTTCACATTAAATGAGGACAGACTCAGACTCACATTGAAAAAGGTCTTCTTTTTATTCGGTGGAAGTGATTGTTTTTCAAAGCTGTCCTCCTTTTTCTTCCTAGAAAGAAGAGCCTAGTAATTGAGGTTTTAAAGCTGTGTAATGGGGTCACCTGGTGTCACAGTTTTTTGCTTGGCGCCAAAAACCGGTGTTCAGGTATTCAAAAGAATAGTAAGTATATTAATAGATTTATGTTCCCCCAAAGCCGGAGGCGAAAAAGGGTTACTTTTTTAGTGTTCCATACTTCCATACAAGTATCTATCTATACCTATCATAGCTAAAAATTAAGGGGAAAAAAACTCTTCTCTTGGCCAAAAGACCAAACCTTTTCGTGTTCACACTCACGAATAAGTTATATTTACCATTGTTGTCACTACAGTAAAAAAAGCATGAATCAATTTATCAAATCAATCAGGCAACTGCAATGCCCATTGTTAATGTTTTCTACTATTGATTAAAGGAACATTGATACCCTTCGAGGGAGAACAGTGCAGGGCAAAATGGGTTGCATTGTGCATTTTCAACAAAACAGATCTTTCTTCCTAAGCGTATCGGAAGCTAAAAACAAAATAAAATTGATTTGTCTGGCTTTTGAATTGTTTCAATAAGTGCAAATAACTTCCAATATAGACAAACAAAAGAATAACTATGGTCCACCACGTTCCAAGCACCATTAATTCTGGCCACCAAAATTGGACCTGGTTAACATCCTTTCACATTGAACTTATTAATGAGGGAACCACCACTTATTTCATCCTGGATTCACATTGCTGTTTTCAATATCGAAGAAGATCATACCCATTATTAGGGGTGAACATAAAGCCCGAAAAACCTGCAGCCTGAAATGAACCTATAAAGTTCGAAAAATTGAAAACCTGCACCTGTCGGGTCTAACTCGATCCGAAACCTACATTTTCAGATTTGGGTTCGGGTTTTAATATATAAAAAACCGAATTCTGGTTAACCAGAAACAATTTTTTTTTTAAAAAAAAAGTTAAAATACTATATTTATATATATACTTACCTAACCAACCCTAATCCTAATTCTTTTAGTCGCCCCATTTCTTTCTCTTGCAATCCCTATTTCCAATTTCTCCCTTCTCTCTACCCATCCCTCTCTCTCACGACTAACCACACCACCCACCCATCCCACGACAACCCCGACCCCCTTCTCTCTATCTCGCCTCACTCCCCGACAACCATGACCCTTTCACTCTCATTCTCAGAACCTCTCACCCTGTTGCCGACGTCGACCTCGACCCTCTCCTCTCGAGTCTCCGCGGCTGGAAGGAGCTTCTCAGACACAAGGAACCTCTCCTCTTCGTCCATGGAGGTCTCCCCGAACAGGTGCGATTTTTCTTCTTTTTGTTATTTTTGTTTTTCTTATTTCAATATCATTATTGTTTGGGTTTTATTTTCTTGCCTCTATCATGTTAGCATCTCTTTGTGCTTAATTTTTTTTTAACAAAAATATTGTTATATGAGTTGAACTTGAAGATAATTCTATTATGTTAGCATCTGAAATTGGTTTCTCATTGTCTATGTTGAAGATGATTCTATCTATCGTGTAGGTTCAACTCAGTTTCACTTTGTGTTGCTAATGCTAATTGCTATTGTGGTTAACTTCCTTCACTATATAGTTGTTTGGCTTCTATATTGGTTTTTGAGTTTTGAGTTGTTTAATGTACAGATTATGTTTATCCAGTTTGATGTATTGTTTAAAAATTTGCATAAATGATAAAAGTTTTGATGAAATCTTTGTTTAAGTATGTATGTGTGTATATAATATATATATATATAAGGGTGCACTCTTAATGGTTACTACCCATAAATGGTTACTTTGATATTAACCATTGGATTAAGATCAATGGTTTATATTTATAGTTTTTAATTAAAATTTCTAAAAATAAATTGTGATTTTTTTAAATTTTTATAAGAGTGACCTGATGACATGTCGGTCATATAATTATTAAATTAAATAATTAAAAAAATCATATCTAAACATTATAAAAGAAATTTGTATTATAAATAAGCATTATATATTAATAAAAAAATAACTCAAGAATGTTATAACTGCTACATTCTAGTTTTCAAAAAGAAAAACTGGTTATTTATTTTTTGGGTTTTCAAAAAGTTTGACTTTGAATGTCGCCAGCGTTTATGGGATTCTCGGCTCCGATCTCGCTCTATAGACAGATATGAAAGTCACTCTCACCACCATAGGACACCTTAGGGTCAAGACTTCAAAGCCCAGTGTCGCGCACCTCCCATATTTTTCATTGTGCGGTAATGCTCTCATATACTTTTGTCATATTTTAATCTTCACTATCATCCTTATTTTCATTATTTTCATTTTATCTTTTTTTTCTGGGTTATTTTCTTATAATATGTCGAAGATATTGAATATTGATAATGAAATTTCTTTGACTGTACGATTTTAATCTTCACTATCATCCTCATTTTTATTGGATTTGCAGGCATTATTTCAATTTAGTGATGCAGAGATAGCATCGTTAGCAAGAAATGGCTTGATGGAGGGAGCATATCTAGGTATCATTCTGTGAGATTTGGGAGGTGTCTGAATTACCAGTGCAAGCATTTTGACTATGCAAATTGCAAAAGAAAATTAAGAGCTTAGAAGATTTTTTTTGAAGAAATTGAAAGAAACTGAAGAAGAAGAAGGAAAGTTCTATACTACAATTATGTATTTTGTTTTAGTAAACTTTTGTAAATAGAATTACATATGTTTTATTTGTTATGTGTATTGCGTAGATGTTTTATATACATATACTAATATTGTAATGTTAAATTGTTATTAGAAAGTATTTATAAAATTTTATTATATCAAAATGTCTATAAATATACATTAAAAAAAAATTTATTTTCTGAAATATCATTTAGTAACATTTTTATAAAATGTCACTAAAAAAATTAATATAAAAAACAAGTATGTAATTCATTATTATTAAAAATTTGGTAATATTTGAAAATAATATTTAATTATTTTTAGTTACATTTTTTCAAATGCCACTAAAAAGAATATAGTTTTGCAACCGTTACAGTTTTGCAACATATTTTAGTTTCTATATATAATTAATAATTTTAACATTAGTGTGTGTATATTTATTATTTCAAAATTTTAATTAATGAAAATTATAATTCTATTAGTTTATTCAATACCCTTCAGTAGTTAATGAAAAATTATTATTTTATTTGTTTCCAAATATAACAATGGCGATTTATATATTTAATAGCTTGTAATATACATTTAAAAAAAATTATTCACTAACATATCGTATATAAATATAGTATTTGTTAAAACATTTTTTTGTTATTTTATGTTTTTATTAAAAAATTCAATATATTTTTAATAATAGGTTTTTTCTATAATAAAACATTAAATACTAAAATTTACATAAATGTTTATTTGAAATAAACTATCACCTAATAAACTTTAATGCACAATATATGTCATTTTTATTTGTCTCGTAATAAAATTCATTGGTAGATTAAAAGTTACATTTTATATTTAATAAGATTACTAATTACAAAATTTGGCTATGATTAGCATTTAAATTTCAAATATTCAATCACCCATTTATGTATTTATATTCAAAATTCAAAATGAGAAAAATATATTTATTAAAATAATAAATAAATTTCAAAGTTATTAATATTATATGAAAATAATGTAAAAAAAACAACAATAACTTTTTGACTTTTTTCAAAACATTTTTATATTATTAGAAATCTATATATATTTTTTTAATTGTATTTTAATAAAAAAAAATCATATTCGGAATATAAAGAGAAAAAGCTATATTAAGTATCTTTTTGAAATATTAACTTTTTGAATTCTCATAAATCAAATATATGTTTTGTTAGGCATAGAACAAAAACCCAAATTAGCATAGAAGAATATTAAGCACAGAGTAATCATCTATGCTATGGTGATGAAAGGAGTAAGCTCCTTGGGTCCATCCCCATTTGATATCCACTTCAGATTTTTGTTCATAATTCTTTATAGATATTATCAGACATTTTCTCATAGATTGGAGTGGAGAGAAGAGGTCGTCTTCAATGAATTTCCAGAAAAAAGAAACTAGTTATTCAAGATTTATCAGCCTGAATATTAAGCACAAGAGCCAAAGTAGATAATAAACTCTATCAGCCTGAGGACTGACTGCTATGTTGTTTTTCCATCTCACTAAGAGAATATCGGCAGTTCTCAATGTCTATCTGAGGCCACAGATTCAGCAGAAAAGAGGTACTTGACTCGAGAAAGAACTGAATCATGAGCAGGGTCGTATGGATGATCCTTGGATGGGATCTCAAGTATGGCTGGGATAGGTGTCTTGTAGCTGTCCACTAGGAACCTTATTATGTTTGTGACCTGTTTTAAAAAGTACTAAATTAATTTCTCAAATTAATCTTTCAGAATCATGAATGTTTTTAATGGATAATAGTCTCTCAAATTTATATAAACATGATATAATGGTCTCAATATTAGTATTACATTTGATCACACATCAGAGAGATTAAAAAAGCAATATGGACTTACATATTGGCTAATTAAAATTATGTCAATTTCTATATAAAGATTAAAATTTCTATATAAAGATTAATTATGATAAAAAAAAATAATAACTAAATTAATCAAAATGACCTGTTAGTGACTTGCTATACCAAGTCACCATATTACCACATCACCATAATTATTAGTACCAATATATGGGTAGTAACCATTGAGAAGTCTTCCATATATATATATGCTTGTTTGTTATGATATTGATAATGAGTTTATGTTCATTTTTTTGTTTTGCAGGGAGAGATGAAATAGGAAGTGTGTTTGATTTGTTTTTTTTTTGGACTTTTTTATTATATGATATTATCAATATTTATAAATTTAAATTTAATAAGATTTTAAAAGTATATAAAATAAAAGAATTTAGTTAGATATTAAAGTCTAAGTTCACTTTAAAAAATCCAAATGAAAAAGGTCCAAAGCCTTTTATTTTACAAATATAATAGAAATGATAAGAGATCCAACACCTCATCTCAAAACTTAATTTTAAAAAAATGAAAAAAAATGATATTTTCAATCTATAAAATGATAAATTTCAATTTAAACTGGGCCTAAGGGCCAATTCGGGCGAAATCTGAATCCATTTGAAACCTGCCCGAAACCCAAAACCTGAACCCGCGATAAAACCGCATATATTGGATCGGATTCAGTAGTCATTTTTTAAAATCCGAATTCGAAAAACCCGAACCCAAAAATCTAAAACCCGTCAAATCCGCCCCGTATGCACCCCTAACCATTACAACAACTAGTGGTTGTGTAAGTGTGTGTAAGCAAGGCTTTGGGGTTCAATCCCTGCTGCGACCAAGGGATTACATTGTTAAATTAATTATTAGTAGCTTATAAGGCTAATTTAGTCTCTCTTTGTAAGGCTAGTTTAGTTTATGACTTTAGTATAAATAGCATATTTTTCTATCATTGTATCAATCATAATTTTGCAATAAAGAGCAACCACCTTTTCTTCTCTTCATCTCGTTGTCTTCTCTCTTTTTGTTGAATATATTTCACATGGTATCAAGAGCTTGGTTTCATCTATTGCATCAAATTCGTATTTTCTCTTTGAACTTGCTTCCTTTTACAATTCTAGGGTTTCATCAATTTTGAATCTTCTTGGGGTTTTTGTTTGATTTGGCACTTGGAAGCTTTCTTGGCAATTCAGGTTCTTTGTTTGCTTTGGTATTTGGAAAATTTGCTTGATTTTGCAATTTTAGGGTTTTACCAATTTGGGGCTTTTGGTTTATTTGGTACTTGGAAATTTGCTTGTTATTATTATTATTTTTTTTTTTTGCAATGGCTAGTAATAGAGATGATTCCCTTCAATCCATTAGTGTGAGGTTAGATGGGAGAAACTATTCGTATTGGACTTATGTGACAATTTTTTTTCTCAAAGGCAAAAAGACGTGGGGTTATGTTTCTGGAGTTGTGAATAAACCCACATGTGACAAGACTGATTATGCAACCCTATTAGAAAATTGGGAAGTTGATAATTAAAAAATTATCACTTGGATAAACAATTATGTTGAACATTCAATTGGTATCCAATTAGCCAAGTATGAAACAACGAATGAAGTTTAGGACCACCTCGCAAGAATGTATACTCATTTTAACTTTGCAAAGCAATATCAATTGGAATTAGGTATTAGAGCTATCGAATAGAAAGATATGAGTATTCAAGAGTTCTATTCAGTTATGACAGATCTTTAGGAACAGTCAGCACTTATCGAATCTGCAGAGTTACGAAATTTTGCACCTTACATTGCTTGTAGGGAGGAACAACGATTAGTTCAATTTTTAATGGCATTTTGTGGTGACTTTAAGGGACTTCGTGGCTCTATTATGCATCATACTTCCATTTCCTTCAGTTGATTCAATAGTCAGTGAGTTTTTGGCAGATGGAATTTGTCTTAAGTCTCAAGCAGGAAAAAACATCCTCCCAACACCCAATCCTTCTGTTTTGTCCATTCCTCCTAGATCTTTTACTCAGCATGAGAACAAACCTCACACAAAGGTTGGGGTTGATGAATGCAGCTTTTGCAAACAAAAAGGTCATTGGAAGACTCAGTGTCCTGGGCTAGTAAATCGTGCACCTCAGCTACAAAGACATCAGTTCAGACATCCTCATCATGGTAACCAACATCAATTCAGTAATCAATCACCTCATTATGGTAATCAATCGCATTTCAGGAACCAATCACAATCTAGACCATATTGTCCATCACAATTTAATGTTGCTGCTATTGACCCCCTTTGGCATCATACTATGAATGAAGAACTTATAGCTTTACAAAAGACATATACTTGGGATATGGTACCTGTACCTTCTGGTAAACGTACAATTGGTTCTCGTTGGGTCTACAAAATCAAGAACAAGTCTGATGGGTCCGTTGAACACTACAAAGCTAGATTGGTGGCTAAAGGGTTCTCTCAGCAGTATGGTATGAATTGTGAGGAAACTTTTGCTCTTGTTGCAAAAATGACTATTGTTCGTACTCTTATTGTATTTGCATATGTTCGTCAGTGGAATATAACTCAGATGGTTGTTAAGAATGCTTTCTTGAATGGTGATTTGAATGAAGAAGTTTACACCTCCACCTGGTGTTCCTCATAAATCATAGAGAACTTTGCAAGATTAAGAAAGCTTTATATGGTCTCAAACAGGCTCCTCGAGCATGGTTTGAGAAGTTTTCTATTGTTATCATATTTCTTGAATTTTTTCCAAGTGATCATGACACAACTCTCTTTGTCAAGTGTACCACTGCAAAACGTATTTTTCTTTCTTTATATGTTGATGATATGATTATTACTGGTGATGATGTTGATGGAATTGCAATGTTAAAGTCTGAATTAGCTCGCCAGTTTGAGATGAAAGATTTAGGTTCTCTACGATACTTTTTGGGTATTGAAGTTGCTTTCTCTCCAAAAGGTTATCTTCTCTCTCAGTCAAAATACACTACTGAAATTCTTGAGCGAGCTCGTCTTACTAATACTAAAATTGTTTACACTCCTTGTGAGCTCAATGTTTAGTATTCTCCTTCTAATGGTACATCTTTGGAAGATCCCACATTGTATTTGTTGGTCAATTGTGTGATTCTAGCTATTAAGTGTATTTTTCTTCTACTTCTTATCACATTCAGGATCCACAACCTCAGAAGTTGATTGAGACAGGCCGTAGGTGGGGAGGTTTATATGTTTTGGATGATCTGAGATTACCAGTATTTGCAGCTCCTAGTGTTAGTTTGTCTCCTCCATCGTCTAGTTTTTATTTGTGGCACTCTTGCCTTGGTCATGTTTCAGCTTCTTGTTTAAGATTCTTTGCTTCTATGTGAACTTTAGGGAATTTGCAAGTTCATGATATTTCTGATTGTAGTGGTTGTAAATTTGCAAAATTTTCTGCTTTACCTTTCAATAAAATTACTTCTTCTTCTATTGCTTATAAAAGTGCTCATTTTTGTTGGGTTTTCTAATGAAACATTGTACTTATTACTTTGATATTTATAATCATTTTCGAGCTTATGTAAAAACTCAACATGCTACTGTCATTAAATATTTTAGATGTGATCAGGGTGGTGAGTATACTTCAAATAAATTATGTGATTTGCTTGCTTTAGATGGAACTGTGTATCAAATTTCCTGTACGGATACCCTCGAACAAAATGATGTTGCTGAAAGAAAGCATAGACACATTGTTGAAACTGCTCGTTCTCTTTTGTTATCATCTTCTGTTCCTGGTCAGTTTTGGGGGGAGGCAGTTCTTACTGCAGTTAACCTAATTAAGAAGATTTTTTCTTCTATCACTTCAGGTTTGTCTCCTTTTGAAAAACTACATGGACATATTCTTGACTATTCTTCCTTGAGAGCCTTTGGTTCTACATGTTTTGTCCTTCGTCCTGGTGTAGAGTGTACAAAATTATCGTCACGTTATGCACTTTGTGTGTTTCTTGGTTATAGTGAAGGCAAAAAATGATATCGTTGTTTTCACCAAACTTCTCAAAAATTTATATGTATCTCATCATGTTATTTTTCTTGAGCATATACATTTCTTTTCTATTCCTTGCTGTAATGTCCCAAAATTCCTAATAAGACTTAATGCCTTGATAAGGGGCCAGGAGGGCATTATTGGAATATTATGTGTTTATATGTGAATTAATTTGATATTTATTTGATTATGTGATTTGCATGGGTTATATTATTATATGACTGATTATGCATGTTTAAGTGAGTTAAATGTGCGAAACAGGCATGCTTTTATTTTAAGAGGCGTATTTGTAATTTTGGCCCATTCAAGGTCTAATTGTGATTATATGACTAAGACCACATTATTATGCGGATATATTTGAGATATTCGGTAGGAGTCGATCTTTTTGAGCAAGATAGTAGTTTATTCACAACAGGGGATTTATACCCCGCTCGGGATGAGCCAAGGGGTATTTCGGTAATCGGTGAGTTACCGAGACTCATTGGAGTATGAGTTGTATTTTGGGAAAAATAGTGATATTCCGGGTTTGGCCGAATTATCTGGGAATTTTGGGTAATGCGGGATTACAGAGTCAAAATTATGATTTTGCCCTTAGTGGGCTTTGAGAGGGAAGTTTTGCCTTAGGGGCATTTTGGTCATTTGGACCATTTGAATATATATGTTTATTTGAGTGAGTTTATCAACTCAGAAGATCAGTGAAGCCTCTCTCCCCCTCACGTTCTCTTTCACTCTCCCTCTCTCTATGTTGGTTTGAAACTTTGGAAGATAATTTTTATTCTAAGGCTTGGAAGCGAGCTTGCTAAAGGATTTGGAAGTTGATAAAGCTTAGGGAAACAACTGGGGGAAACGATTTTAGCATAGGTAATCCTTGTTATAAGCTTTGGTTTTTTTAGTTTTGAAAGTTTTAAGAGTTTACTTAAATTTTGATTTTCAGTTAAGTTTTGGTTTGTTGTGTTTCTGAACTGTTGGGACCATTATTATGGTCGAAACTGGTTAAAATCGTGTTTTGGGAAGATTTTGGATAGGTTTATGATTCTTAAAATCCCTTGTTTTTTGGGTTCGCAGATCCGACCGCAGCACTGTTCTTGGAGTCTCACGGCTCTTATGAACTCAGAGGGGCAAGGAGGTGCCTTGAACCACCTTGGCGCCGCAACGCTAGGTGGTTTGCGCCGCGGCGTGTGCCCTGTGGTTTTGGGCTCTGGGCCCTCTAACTTGTTGCGCCGCGACTTGATGAACCCAAGAGTGGGTACGTTTTAAATATTTATAACTCGCAAGCGCACGAATCGTATATGGAGTATAGTGTTCGTGTAAGCACGAGGTCGAACCCAAAGGAATTGATTAAAATTAAAAAAAAAACTATTTTAAACCAAAATTAAATAAATTCTAACCTAGCATCAAAGATTGATAATATTTATTGTCAAGAAAATAAAATAAAGCTATTTAAGAGAAGAAAAATAAACTAATTATGATTTGTAAATAAGTTGTAAAAGAAAAATTATTAAGATACTAAAATCCACAAAATGTAAGTTTAATAATATTTATTAGTATATTGATTCCCAAGTTTTAGTGATAGTTAAAATAAATTAAACTATCATTTTTAAAATAGATTTATAATTTAAGCACAATTTATTTATAAAAAGATAAGATTTTTCTTCACTTTTTAAAAAAAAAATATAATTTCAAAGTATTTAATGTGAATCAACCTAATGAAAAAAAATCAAATAACATTATTTATAAGGCAAAACATAATATTTTTGTTCTAAGCATTGGATGTGTACAATTTAATGATACACCTTAATCAAAGAATATTATGTTTTGCAAAATGAAGAACAAAGTGTAATATTATCTAACAATCCAAAATACAAGATATTAAAGATGAAAAATATATATGAAGAAGAAAACTTCATAAACTTTGTTGCATTACAAGGGAAATCAACATACAATAATAAATACTATCTAGTTACAAGTTGCTTCATCATGATCTTAATAATCTTATGAAAAAGATTAGAAGCACATAACTAGAATCCAAAATATATTATAAAAGAAATACATACTTGGCACAAAATGGTCTTCCAAAAGGAAGAGACAAAATGTAGAGAGAGTGTAGAAAAGATGATAGTAACAAAAAATAGTCTTGAAATTCCCTATTTATAGCCAAAATGAGAGTATTAAAATAATCAATTTAAATTAATTAAATTGATTAAATTAACTAAATAAAATAAATATCGCATGTAGAGGCAAATTTTAGGGTGTAATGATGAATTTTGTGGTAAAATATATAGACAAGTTGAGTAAAAAAATGGCATTTTTGGGACACTGGGACAATGAGACATTTGTGGGCTCAAGATGAGAGAAAGTGGGTGGGTTTTAGGGTGCAAGCGGCTGGGCCTTGGGCTGGGTAGGGCTGAGCAGGCGTGGGCCTTGGGAGGCAGATGGGGCGTAGATCGGGCTTGTGAGTTTGTTGAGGCGTGGGCTGGCCTGGAGAGCTATTTTGAGGCTTCAGGCCTAGGAAGCTACTGGGAGGCTTCTGGCAGGCGCGGGCTGGGTCAACATAAGTTCCATGAAAATACTAATTAAAACTTTATTTA
This sequence comes from Humulus lupulus, assembly GCF_963169125.1. Taxonomy (NCBI): domain Eukaryota; kingdom Viridiplantae; phylum Streptophyta; class Magnoliopsida; order Rosales; family Cannabaceae; genus Humulus; species Humulus lupulus. Next base: position 91,810,177 of record NC_084795.1, read on the forward strand.
CTTTGACATTTAAGCTCAATAAAATCACATTTTTTACTTTTAATCTAACAACACTAATTTCAAATAATTATACTACAGCATATTACAATATAATATCTATAAAAACATATAAAAATCACAAAAATTACAATAAGACTAATAAATTCAAAATTACTTAAAAACTTAATAAATTACTGAAAAACTAAAAGATTAAGCAACAATTAGCATAAAAAATGTGGTAAAATAACTCTATTTTGTAGAGTTATCACGACCCTTAGTGGGGGGCGTTGCGGCTCTAATTGGGGAAAATTTTGAAAGTAGGTTTTGGGAGCTGGGAACCCAAACTTAAGGGCTTGGGAATGGTTCTACTACCCGGGTTAGTAGAATTTAGAGTCCCGGAGGCTAAGACTTGGTCTAGAAGCTTTTATTAGTTCATTCATGATAGTTATTCCTTGTTATGGTTGTGACTAGGGTGAACTGTTAGGCTCAGAAGGAAAGGATCGTCCGCGGGGTCGTCATACGCTATTCACTCAGGACCTGAGGTAAGAAAACTGCACCCGGTTTGTGTTTGGGGCTCGACCCGGCTATAGAACATGGTTATAACCATGCTGAGAATGTTTTATTAAACATGTTGATTGCGATGTGCTTACATGTGTTAAGTAATGACTGCTTATCTGTATGCTTGATTAAAAAGCTCGAATTATAAGTCGAGGGTTATCTGTTATATCTGATTGAAAGGCTCGACTTATAAGTTGAGGGTTATCGATTATATTTGACTGAAAAGTTTAGCTTATAAGTCGAGGATTTATCCATTGTATTTGATTGAAAGCTTGACTTATAAGTTGAGGACTTGTCTGTGATATCTGATTAAAAGCTCGGCTTATTAGTCGAGGATATATCTCGTTAAAAGACTTGACTTATAAGTCGAGGGTTTACAAGACTCGGCTTATAAGTCGAGGGTTTAAAAGCTAGACTTATGAGTCGAGGGCGGCAATAGCGTGCTGAACGTCGGTCGATGTGGTTAAGATAACCTGGAAGCATGGTATGCGCTTGAACAACCCTATGGTCGCTTGAAATAATAAGCGTCGGGTAAACTTGGCCAGCTCTAAGGCTGGTTATACAGGGATTTGGGCAATGAGCCCTGGTGTGGCTTTATATTCACTTATCTAGATTGATTGCTTGCACGAGTAAGGTTATTACTGCTAAGCATGCTAATTATGATTATGCGATATGATGATTTACTTCTTATGAGCATAATTATGTTTTCTTGATGAGCCTTGGCTCACGAGTGCTAAATGGTGCATGTAAAGGAAAAGAAAAGTTGGACCAGCCATTGGAGAGCTTCGGGGGCAGGGTGTACATATGCGGCCTGCTTGACTGCCACGACTGAGGGTATCGGTTGGAACTAGGGTTGGACCCTGATTTTTCCGCTTAGGTCAGCTTTTGTATTCATTTTGAGTTGTAATAGTTTTAAACTCAGTTGGGATTCCATGTATTAAATTCAAACTCTTTTAATGAAATGATTGACTTTTGACTAAAATTTTTAGTACCTAAACCTGTGGTTAGTTTCAATTACACGATTTAAGTCTAAATGACTCATTTAGCGAGTTAAGCACTATTTAATTACAAAATGTAACTGTCCTGGATTAGGAGGACGTTACACTGGCACTACTCATAACTTGACAAAATGAGATCTTATTCACATTGATCCTTTCTCTGAGCATACACATACCTTTTCTTATCAAGTTCCTCAAATTGTAGTGTCTGAATCTCCTACTGCTCCTATAGTCCATTTTCCTCTTCATTACTCTAGTAGGTCTCGAGCTATTGATACTGGTATTTTGCAGCATGACATTTCTGATGCACCTCCACCTACAGCTGTTCAAGAAGCTCCTGATATTGTGAATCCTCCTCGTTATCCTCAGCGCAGATCGTAAGTCAGTTACTAGTTTCTGTATCTTTTTGGGTGATTCTCTTATTTCTTGGAAGAGTAAGAAACAAAATGTGGTCTCTCAATCTTCTACTGAAGCAGAATATCATGCTATGTCATCAATAACCAAAAAGATTGTTTGGTTACGTTTGTTACTTGCAGATATGGGTGTTGTTCTTTCTCATCCCACTCCTATGTATTGTGACAACCAAAGTGCTATCCAAATTGCTCACAAATCAATCTTTCATGAGCGCACCAAACACATTAAGATCGATTGTCATTTTACTCGTCACCACCTAAAGCATGTCACCATTGATTTGCCTTTTGTTCCTTCCAATTTGCATATTGCAGACTTCTTTACCAAGTCCAATCCTATTTCATGCTTTCACTTTCCAATGGGCAAACTCTCAATGCTTCTTGCTGCAACATCATGTGTTAAAGTAATTATTAGTAGCTTATAAGACTAGTTTAGTCTTTCTCTTTGTAAGAGTTATTTTAGTCTTTTTCATGTTAAGACTTTAGTATAAATAACATATTTTTCTATCATTATATCAACCCTAATTTTGCAATGAAGAACAACCACCTTTTTTTTCTCTTCATCTCTTTGTCTTCTCTCTTTTTGTTGAATATTTCACATACATGACCATCAGGTGCTCCTACCCAATCTGACTAATGAATGCTCCATGTGTAACGCCCAAGGGGCCTTGTATTCTATTTAAACAGAGGAAGCGACTTTCTTTTCTCCTTGGAAGTAGCTTACCAATCCTGCTCCACTTTGTACGAAAACATAGTAATGCAGCTACATCAGGAGAGGTCGACCAGGAGTGGGAGGATTGATCCCTTCCTTGGCAAGAGGAGGTGATGTGACATTTTTTAAGGAATAAGAAAAGAGAATGTCTGACCACATGCACAACACATCAAAGCTTTGCATCTTCATTCCCAATTCTTCTACTTCTTCCTACTATGCTCGACATCCTTCCCATACTAATCAATGAGGCATAAGAAACCTTGAGAAAAGAAGCACACTTTTCTAATTAATTGTTTCCATTCCTACAGCTAAGATCAAGCTCATGATTGCCACTATCAAACAAATTAAAGTAAGTAAATAAATAATGCATAAGACCAAGCAAAAAAAGTATTTCAAACTTAATGCAAACGGATCAGCTATATTATAGTGACGAATCTAGCAACCATGAACTTCACAGATGGTGCTAGTCATCTAGTGACTCAATCTTAAAAGTCAAATTGTCCCACCGGGGAAGGTACCCATTTGCATCTCTAATTAGGAAGACAATATCAAGGTTCTTCAGAAATTTAATGAGCTACTTGGTAGTGTTGAGAGAGCCATGGTGGTTGTTATTACTCATTGGATCCATCAACTTTATCCTGCAAGAAGAAATGTTTTGGAAAATAAATTTTAGAAATGCATCAGATAATTACTTAGAAAAACCATATCAGTATCATGTTTTCATGCATTGCTGAGTCAAGAAATCGGGTTAAGAGTGTATGAGTCAGCGAAATCTTTCCCGTGCACTGAATATGACACCACATTGAAGAGGATTTTAGCAGGATAAGGAGAGTATCTGAACTAGTTTTCATGACCAAAATATAAGAACCATTGGATAATTTGTGCGTTACTTTGTATTAGGCCAATGTTCCTTGAGAAAACTAGTGTGTATAAATCCAGGATCTCAATCTTCCGACTACTCTCTACGGATAAGAAAAAATATTATCATGGCTGGTCCTGAATTGTGGAAGACTATAAAAAATATACTATTTTTGAAAAATTTATATATAAAGTGAAATTTTTCAAAATTTTGGGACCTTTATATATGTAAAAAAATATTTTTTTTTCCAAAAGAGACCTCATCGTGTGGGGTCCTAGACACATGGCCCGCCTGTGCCCACGACTTGGCCTTGTATTATCATAGTAAAATAACATTTGTTAATTTTCGTAGGAATGCTAAATGCATCAAGATAAGTATTCATTTCCTTTGCATAAGAACATTACGAATTCTACTTACCTCTTGGTAAAATATCAATGTCTTAACTGGGATCTCACGTGGTTTCCTTTTACTTTTTACCCCATTTAACAAAGAGTGTTGCTATTTGACAATTTAAGATATCAATACTTCAAGATGTGTCATCTTATATAATTGGTTAGTACTCCATAATAATTATTAAATTAAAACATATAAAACCTGATATTTTAACAGTATGCCACAGTCTTAATACCCCTTAGCAATTCTCTTTAACAAATGGCTCATCTTCAATAATTTCAATAATACAGCATCTACTTGTTGGACATGTATCAGTACTCAAACTAACAAGTAAAAAATAAATTATTCCTTTAGGAATTGTAATTTGCATTCCTTTCATTCAACAAAGTTTCTTATATCCACAGCCAACAGCTATAATTCACAAGGCAATAAAGTTTATCGAAAAAGTTAGCGTACGATAATACTCCTCTGTTGGTCAAAATACCAAACTTTTTAGCGTTCACGATCACATATAAACTTTACCATTGTCACTAAAGTAAATCAAGAAGAAATGAAAGAGATTTGTCTGCTTTGAAGTGTTTCAACAAGTGAAGATAAATCTCAAGCACCACTAATTCTGGCCACCACTTAATTCATCATAGATACACGAGTTATTGTCTGAAAATATTTTCTAATGTTTGTCATGACCACACTTTAGAAAATTCCATGGCCTCTTAATCCATCTGTAATGAAATCTTCCAGCTTTTTGTACCGCAACCAATCCAGCTTAACTTTAAAAATCCTTCTTAACGGTCATGTAAGGTCTCTCAGCACATAAAATGTGGACGAACCATAACTGAGACCAATGAATCAAGAAATGAATAACTTGTGAAGCTTATTCATCCATGTGAAACAAATCTCAAGGGTGTAATTTTTCAAGTTCTAGTTTCATAACTTCCCTTTTTGATTGTTGTTAGGTAGCCTGAACCGCAGGCAAGAGCTAATTAATGGATAGCTCTAAGCTTGTTGCTCTTTATGAACTCAAACCAGCCCAATTCTTGAAAGCAACAAGTGCTTCCATTTTCCTAAAGTTCTTCCTCCTCAACTTTGACACCTTAAGCTTCTTATGGGTTTCCATAAATGCGTGCTTGTACCTCCACTTATCCACAAAAATCTTCATCTCCTTAGATTTCTCAACAACTTGCATAACTGCGTCGAAGAAACCTCCCTTCACAAGAGCATAAAGGAAGGCATCAACCAAGGTATGATCAAATTTGATCCCCTTCTCACCATCAATTGAAACATTTCGCTTTACTTCATTCCAAAGCATCAAAACATTGAAGTATTTCTCAGCAGAGGCATACCCACTGATCAAAGATAAATATGTCTGTTCATTTGGTTTGAACTGCAGAAATATCATCCTTCTAAAAGTCCTCCTAGCATCTTCTAGTCTCCCAGCTTTACAAAAGGCATGAATAATTGAATTCCAATCATGAGTACTAACTTCCACTCGAGGGTCCTCAACAACCTCGTCTAAGAAAGCTGCCATTAACTCTGGCCGATGATTCTCCATCAATCCAGTCATTATTGTAAGGTAACTGCCCTTCAAATCAGATACTCTTGCTTCTCTCATGTCCCTGAACAAAGTAAGAGCAGACTGAAAATCCTGACTAGACATGGATGCTTCTATTAGAGCATCATATGTTCCCGCATCCAACTCAAGCCCCGAGTTCTGAATATCCATGACCAACTGAGTGGCTTCTGCAGTTCGATGTTCTTGGCAGTAAGCCTTCAAAATTGGCAAATAAACACCGAGCCCCAAGAAACTTTCCTGAACATTCATTTCGTCCAGAATGCTGTGAGCTTTATCTGATAATCCAATATTAACGCAGGCACTTATGATACCAAACCCAACAGATTTATCAACTATAACAGTAGAGGTCTCTAACTTCTGAGCTTCAATAATCAAAGTAGCTAAAGCTTTGAGTTCTCCATTTTGAAGAAATCCTTTGACAACTTCACAATAAGTTTCTTCACCTAAATTCAAGCATTCTCCATCTTCTCCCAGACCACACAAAATAGTAGCTGAAACAGAATCTAAATTACCTGACTTAACATACCCACTAATCAAATTACTCCTAAAAAGTCCTTTAGTCGAAACACCAAACCCAACCATTAAACACTTTAACTCAGCTATCTTCTGCTCAAGGCCCTTAAGTGCATACAGATAGGCAAGATAACCAAAACTGCTTTCATCAGGACGAACACCCAAAACCGACATCGTTTCGACAACTTTTTCAGCTTCAATCACTGACTTTAGCTGATGACAACAGCCCTCAAGCGCCGCATTACAAGCGGACAAGTCGGGTTTCATAAACCTCAACTTCTCATCCAAAGCAATCCTAGAAGTCTCTTCGAAAACCCTCAAAAAGGGTGCGAAATTCTCATGTTTTCTACTAATGTCAACGAGCACATTGCCCCAAACACTAAAGGGAACGAAAAACCTGTTCTTGAACATACACCTGATCAAAGCAAAAGCAGGGGCAGCAGTTTTGGCACATTTGAACGAGTTCAAAAGAGATTCAACCGTTTCATACTCTAACAACCCCGGGTTTTTCTCAACTAGATAAACGACAGAGGCAAAACCTCTCTTGAGATTGTGAACGTCTTTCAGCGAAGACAAATGGGTAATTAGAGAATTGGCGAGGGACTTACTTGGGAAGGCGGAGCCACTCGTGAGAGCCTTGAAGGACTTCCAAGCTTCATCGGTGTCATCGGTGATCAGGGATTTGTGGAGAGTGGTCTCTAGAGAGGTTATGGTGTCTGGGTTTAGGGTTTTAGGGGGTTGAGTAGGGAGCTTGGTGGAGGGCAGAGGTGGGTCTCTCTTAAGAGCGAAAATGGAGGGTTGGAGAAAGGAGTAAAGGGTGGGAATTTCAGGATTGGAGGAGAACGGTCTGTTTGGAAGCAGAGAAAATACTTTCCTCCACATTCTATGAAACTCGACAAACACAGTTTTTCAGGCAACCCACATCATCTTCTACAATACTACACTCCAACTTACAATTCTCTTTGCAAGTCTCGATTTTTTGGTTTCTTGTAACTTATTTGGTTAAGAAAATTATAGGAAGGCCCGGAAATCTAAGAGAGAGAAAATCAACCGGTGGGTGTTGAGTTGCAAAATAAAAAATTGATTAGCCCTATTTTTAATGTTACTTTTTAAATAAATAAATAAATAAAGCTTATGGTCATTTTGACCTTGTTATGGTTAGCCTTAACTAGAACTGGGCTACTCTGCTTTCATTAAGTGAAGCGAATCTGCCATGGAAGTAGCATCATCATCACCAAGTGTTATATTGGAAGAGTGGAATGGTTCTTCTTCAACCAAGCTCTCTAAAACTGCCACCATTACTGCTTCTCCGTCACTCTCTATCCAAAGGTACTGAGTTAATTTTTCAATTTCCTTGCCATGATTCTTCCTTTTGTGTATTTCCCATCTCCTTATTTTGTTTTATTTTGAATGTATTAGATCGACCAGCTATATGCACCATGTTTGGAGTCGAATTTTCGAAGCGTTTGTACCCGAGGCAAGCTTTGCGGTTTTATTTTTTCAATGATTTTTACTTTTTATTTAGATGTGTTCTTATCATGTTCAAGAGATGAATTTTATTGATTGTTATTTTTTTTTCTTTTGGATTGTAAGTGCAGGGTTTTCCGAGCAGTGTGACTCCAGATTATGTCCCTTTTCAAGTCTGGGACTCACTGCAGGTAATTATGCAAATGTAAGTGTTGTAATGCTCTGAGATATCAAATTTGGAGATAATTTTTTTTTCTATATATTTTTTTCAGGGTCTTTCTACATACATTAGGACCATGCTTTCTACACAAGTAAGCTTATTTCTCTGTCTCAAATCTATGAATTGAAGTTGTATTATGGAGTGCTGATCACATTCTTCGTGGGGTGTTTAATATCTTAAGGCTCTGCTAAGTGCTATTGGTGTTGGCGAAAAATCTGCTACTGTGATTGGAGCTACTTTCCAGGTAAAAAAAACTGTGCTCCGATTAGAGATTTTGGAAAAGATTTGAACATTTTTGAGGTTATTGAACATTGCAATAAATAATCTGAGTGGATTTTCTAACGTTGGAATTATTGCAGTGGTTTTTGAGGGACTTAACTGGAATGGTTGGAGGTATTTTATTCACATTTTATCAGGTGCGTTTTGTCATTCTGTTTCTCATTACTGAGTTTTGAAATTGGAAACAATTAGCAATTTCTTGTGTACTTCCTTTACTTTTTTTTTTTGGATGTTTGGTAAGCTTTTTCTTCACAAGAATATTCTTATCAATCTAACACAGTAGTTGCTGAAATCCCTCACAGAAATCTTTATTGCAATTAGAAATTGAATTACAAATCACAAGCTTTCGAGAGGCTTGTCTCTCCTATTCCAACCTTTCGAGAGGGTTGAGGCTCTCCAACAATAAGACTGATCTTTCTTAATTTCTCCACACCCTAAATGATCCCCTCTACACTCTCTAAATAGCTTTTGGTTCCTAATTCTTTCTGCCACCTCAGCTCCTAACTAAATGCTCTTAATAGCCTGTTACAATCGTAAACATCAGCTTTTAATACAAACAATAGCATATTCATAGAATACTTAACAACTAAGGCTAAGCCTATTTAATATTCTTCTTATGGTACACAAACCGAACTGGGGACTTCTCATTACCCCTAAAACCTTCACCTTGTCCTCAAGGTGGAAACTCGGAAACTGCTCGTTGATGGTGAAGACATCTTCCCAAGTTGCTTCAAAATTGGGAAGGGAGTGCCACTTAATCAGGACCTCGTAGCCTGTTGCGGAATCTGGTTTGGGTCGCTGTTGTAGTACCGTCTCTGGTTTGACTCACAGTTCCATGTCTGCAGTGAGTTGGGGTGGAACGGTGGTGGATGAATGAGCTTCGTCGATGGCCCGACAGAGTTGTGACACATGAAAGACGGGGGTGGTTGGAGGTCTGCTTGGGAAGTTTCATCTTGTATGGCACCTTGCCAATGCGCTCAATGATGGGGTACCATAATAGCGGGCTGAAAACTTCTCAGTAAGTCGTTTAGCCAAGGATCTCTACTTGTATGGTCAGATCTTAAGGAAGACACGATCACCCACGTCAAAATCTTCATGGTGTCTCTTCAAATCTGTTTGCGCTTTCATTTTTTGTTGTGCTCTCAGCAGGTGCATCCTGATCTCATCTAGGATCGCTTCTCTAGATTCCAGCAGGTCCTCCACGGAAGACACTATGGCTGAGCCTTGTTGGTAAGGTATTATGCCTGGGGAATCTCGCCCATAAAGAGCCTTGAATGTAGTACACTTGAGAGATGTATGATAGGTATTATACCAAAATTCTGACCACGCCAGCCACTTCAACCATCTTTTTGGGTGCTCATAGGTGAAGCAACGCAAATAAGTCTCAAGACATTTGTTGAGGACTTTGGATTGGCCATCCGTTTAGGGATGGTAGGCTGTACTCCTCTTAAGTTTAGTGCCTTGGAGCTTGAACAAGTGGCACCAAAATTGGCTTAAGAAGACTCGGTCTCTATCTGTTATTATCGATTGGGGAAGGCCATGAAGCCGAACTATTTCTCTCATTAAAGTCTCAGCTACTGCCATTGCCGTAGAGGGATGTTTCAACTTCAAGAAATGGGTATACTTGGTTGATCTATCAACCACTACTAATATAATATCCCAACCTTCCGATTTTGGAAACCCTTCTATAAAATTCATTGTAATCTCATCCCAAACTTGCACGGGAAGTGGTATGAGTTGCAATAAACCTACAGGGGATGTTGTGAGCAACTTATTATGCTGACACACCATGCAATTCCTTATGAATTTCTGGACATCTGATTGCATTCCTTCCCAAAATAGTTCAGCTGAGATCCTTTTATATGTATTTAACTCTCCTGAGTGACCTCCTCTGGGAGTGCTGTGAAGCTCTTGTAATATTTGAGGTAGGAGGCTTGATTTCTTTGGAATTACTAGTCGGTTCTTGTAGTGTAAGATGTCATTGTGGAGGGTAAAGTCGTGATGGAAGTGCCCAGAGTGGAGATCTCTTTTCAAATGTACAAGGAAGGAGTCAGATGCTGTTTCTTTTTTAAACTCTGGCCATAGTTGCCATTTTGCCATGACCATAACTTGGTGGAGAGTCATTTCTGGTTGTCGGGACAGCGCGTCAGCTACCCTATTGCTTGCACCACTTTTGCACTAGAATCTCGAAGTCTATTCCCATTAGTTTGGACACCCATTTTTGGTATTCTGAGCCAATTACTCTCTATTCCAGCAAGTATTTGAGACTTTGCTGGTCTGTTCTAACAATATGTATTTGCGTCCCATGAGGTAAGGTGGCCACCTAGAAACAACATAGATGATGACCATTAGTATTTTTTCATAAATGGATTTTTTTCGGGTTTGTATTCCTAGAGTTTGACTGAAATAAGCTATGGGTTTCTGCTCTTGAAGTAAGACAGCACCTAGGCCTAACCCAGAAGCATCTGTCTCGCAACAAATGGCTTCGAGAAATCCGGTAGTGTAAGGACAGGGATGGAAGCCATGGTTGTCTTGAGGTCGTGAAAGGCTTGCTCGGTTGCTTGGTTCCACCCAAATTGATCCTTTCGAAGCTGGTTAGTAAGTGGCTGAGCACTTCGGGCATAGTTGGACACAAACTTTCGATAGGACCCAGTTAAACCCAAGAATCCCCTCAGTTCTTTCAGTGTTTTGGGTGCTGGCCAATCCAACATAGTTCTTATTTTTTTTTGGATCATCTACTACGCCCTTGCTGGAGATTATGTGGCCCAAATATGCTATCTCCCTTTGTCCATAGGCACACTTTTTTCTATTTAGATAGAGCTGGTGGCGCTCTAAAATGCTTAGTACAGTATCCAAGTGGTGCTGATGTTGTTCTTCTGATCTGCTGTAGACTAAGATGTCATCAAAAAACACCAAGATAAAATGGCGGAGGTAGGGCCAGAAGATGTCATTCATGAGGGATTGGAAGGTTGTGATAGGTATTTCCTGCCAATTCAATATTACAAGTACAGAAATAAGTAGAACTAAGGTAGAAATTCAGTGCAGCTTTTCATTGAACTAACAGGAATTAGAGAGCCTGTGTCTCTCCAAATACAAGTTTTCTCAGATAATTCACTCTTCTCTTTCCATTACATTCCTCTATTATCCTCCTACTACTAGGTACACTCATGCACCCCTGCACCCCTGCACCTGCCCTTAGGCTACAATAACTCACATAACCACTTCTAAACACTAATTCCCAGTACTGCCCTCAGTTGACTTGGCACCCGATATACTCTTTCCTTTCCTTCTAGCGTACACGTACGTCAATGGTGGTCTATCAATACCCCCTGCCCAAAGACTGACCTTGTCCTCAAGGTGAAATTTGGGCAATTGCTGCTGTAAAGTGGGAAAATCTTCCCATGTTGCTTCAAATTCAGGGAGGTTGACCCACTTGATCAAGGCCTGGGGAGGAGCCATGTGTGTTTCTGGGCGCACATCAAGAACCTTCTCAGGTGTTAAAATCCATTCCATGTCTGCTGCCACCTCCGGAGGTAAGATCGATGCTTGTTGCTGTGGTCCTAAAGAAGGACGAAGTAGTGAGACATGAAAAACTGGGTGTATGGCTTAGTCTGGAGGTAGTTGGAGGCGATAAGCATCTGTCCCTACTCACGCCAAGACTGGAAAAGGTCCAAAATAACGCGACGCCAGCTTTTCATTATGATGTTTAGCCACCGATCTCTGCCTATATGGCCGCAACTTCACATAGACTAGGTCCCCAACTTCATAGTGAACCTCTCTCCTCTTCCGGACAGCTTGTGACTTCATCTTTTGTTGGGCTCGTTGGAGATTCAACTTTAGTAGCTCTAATACGTCATCCCGAGTGCGCAATCTCTCCTCAACCGTTGAGACCTTAGTACTCCCATGCTCAAATCGAACTACTGGAGGTGGATTTCGACGGTACAAGGCTAGAAAAGGAGTCATCCCAGCTGAAGTATGGTACGACGTATTGTACCAAAATTCTGCCCATGGTAGCCAAACTACCCACTGCTTGGGTTTTGTACCTATATAGCATCGCAAATACGTCTCAAGGCATCTGTTGACCACCTATGTTTGGCCATCGGACTGTGGGTGATACGAAGTGCTATGCTTGAGTTGAGTACCTTGGAGGCGGAACAACTCTTTACAAAAAAGGTTGAGAAATACTGTCTCTATCGGACACAATCGATCTTGGTATCCCATGTAAGCGCACCACTTCCTTCACAAAAACAGTAGCAACTGTGGTGGCAGAGAACGGGTGGCGGAGTGGTATAAAGTGGCTGTACTTGGTGAGTCGATCCACCACTACAAATATGGTATCGAACCCATTGGATAGCGGTAAGCCTTCAATGAAGTCCATTGAAATGTCCTCCCAAACTTGCTCCGGAATCGGCAGTGGCTGTAGTAAACCAGGTGGGGATTGGGCTAAATATTTACTTCGTTGGCAGGTAGCACATTCCGCCACTTACTTTTGCACATCCTTTCTCGTACCCGACCAATATAAATCCCTTGCTATCCGCTGAAATGTTTTGAATACCCCAGAATGTCCTCCTATACTGCTGTCGTGGTACTCTTGCAATACAATGGGAATGAATGGAGAGGAGGGAATGACCAAGCGCCCTCTAAACTTCAAACAGCCTTGCACTAAGGAATACCCACCAGTATCTCGACCAATGCTGATTTCATGGATAATTTTAGCTAATATCGGGTCTGCCTTCACATGCGCCTGTAAGTCTGGTATGGATATGAGCGTTGGTACAGAGATGACAGCCAAGGACACCTCGTGATGGATCCTAGAAAGAGCATCAGCCGCATTATTTTCCAAACCCGGCTTGTAAACAATTTTAAAATCGTAGCCCAAGAGCTTTGTGAGCCATTTTTGATGCTCGGAAGCTACCAATCTTTGTTCCAGCAAGTATTTTAGGCTCCACTGATCTGTACGGACCAAAAACTTGCGGCCCAACAAGTAAGGACGCCATTTTTGTACTGCCAACACGATTGCCATTAATTCTTGCTCATAGACAGACTTAGTACGAGCTCTAGAGGATAGTACCTGACTATAAAAAGCTATGGGTCGCTGATTTTGCTTGAGGACTGCCCCCACCTCACTGCCTGATGCATCCGCCTCTAACATAAAGGGAATAGAAAAGTCAGGCAGTGCTAGAACAGGCACGGAGCACATGGCGTCCTTCAATCGAACAAAGGCATCTTGAGCTTCATTTGACCACCCAAAAGCATCCTTTTTTACCTGGTCCGTTAGAGGTCTTGCAATCTGCCCATAACCTCTTACAAATTTACGGTAATAACCAGTAAGGCCCAAAAATCTTCTCAAATCTCGTAAGGTCTTGGGAATAGGCCATTGCGCCATGGATTTCAGTTTGCTCGGGTCCGCTGAAACTCCCTTTGCGGAAATGATGTGACCTAAATACTCTAGTTGTTCTTGAGCAAATAGACACTTCTTGCGGTTGGCATACAATTGGTGTTGGGATAGCCGCTCCAAAACCATCACCAAATGACATTCATGGTCATCAAGAGTAGAGCTGTACACTAAAATGTCATCAAAGAAAACGAGGACAAACTTCTGCAAAAAATCACGAAGTACCTCGTTCATCAATGCTTGAAATGTGGCAGGGGCATTTGCAAGGCCGAAAGGCATCACAAGGAACTCATAGTGGCCTTCATGTGTTCGGAAGGCTGTCTTCTCCACATCTTTGGCAGCAACACGAATTTGATGATATCCAGATTTCAAGTCCAACTTGGAAAACACCTTAGCACCATGGAGCTCATCTAATAGTTCGTCGATGACCGGTATAGGAAATTTATCAGCCACTGTAGCTCTGTTGAGGGCCCTGTAGTCTACACAAAATCGCCAACTCCCATCTTTTTTCTTTACTAGCAAGACTGGACTTGAGAAGGGACTCTAGCTGGGTCTGACAATACCAGCTTGTAACATTTCTGTCATCAATCTCTCAATTTCGTCTTTCTGAGCTTGGGCATATCGGTATGGCCGCACGCTAATAGGTCCCATTCCTTCCTTCAATGCTATGGTATGCTCCCTTGCTCTAGGTGGTGGCATCCCTTGCGGCATATCGAACACAACCTTGACTTGTCTAAAATGGTCACAACAGTCGGCGAGATTGGCCTTACCCTTGTTTCCTCCTCTACTGTCAAAGCCCCAAACTCTACCCAAAAACCCTCACCTTCTTGCTGCACCGTGTGGATTAGTGCCTTGAGAGAAATTTGTGATTTGCAAAGGCTGGGATCGCCTTGCAATGTTATCCATGATCCGCCTACCTCGAACTTCATTACCATAATCCGCCAATTGACTTGCATATTCCCCAATGTTTCCAACCACTTGATGCCCAAAATCACATCTGCCCCTCCCAATTCTAACGGTAAGAAATCAGTAACTACTCGAAGAGTTCCCAAATCGAGCTCCACTGAACTGCAAATCCCATCGGTTTGAACTTTTCCTCCTGTGCCCAACAACACGCCATAGCATGATGTTGCTGTAATCGGAATGTGTGCTGCCTTAACCATGTCAGTCGAAATAAAGTTGTGTGTGGTTCCGCTGTCGATGAGCACGGTAACGGGCTGCTGCGCGATCTTGCCCGCTAGTTTCATTGTGTTGGCTGAAGTAATTCCAACCAATGAATTCAGTGATAAAGTAGCCAAAGTTTCTTCACTCGTCATATCCTCTAATGGTTCCGAGGTTGTTGGTGGTGACTCCATCGATGGGCTACCTTCATCCTCATCCATCAACAGAATCATCTGTAAAGCCTTCTTCTCACATTCGCCACTTCTTTTCACACTTAAAACACACCCCTCTTGCCTTCCTATCTTGATATTCTGCTTCAGTGATTCTCCGTGTCAGTGGGTTCTTCATATTGACTGCTGTAGTACTTGGTGCCGGCGTTGAAGCTGAAGCAATCGAAGAATTTGAGCTGAAAATCGATGGTGGTTTAGGAGTCCAAGCTGAAATGGATGGTCGGTGTGGAATGATAGGGCTCAAGTTGTGCTTGTGAGAAGGTGAACGAATAAGTGAGGTCGGGTTGCCTAGCATCTGATGACTTTCCTCAACTCGTTGAGCCACATCCATTACATGGGTCAAGCCTATGGGCTTCAGGATATGAATAGCACTTCGGATCTCTTCTTTGAGTCCTTTGACAAAGTTCCCTTCCAGAATATGTTCAGGGGTATCGGGTACCCGAGAAGCCAACGCCTCCCACCTAAGCCGATAGTCCTTCACCGTTGACTCCTGCTTCACCGACAAGAACTCCTCGGCTACGGATCCGACTGGCTGCGCCCGAAAACGGGAGAGAAGGAGTGTCTTCAATGTTGCCCACGATGTAATCGGTCGCCTGATGTTCTCCCACTGAAACCACGTTAACGCGTCTCCCTCTAAGCCGATAATGGCTGTCTCAAGCATGTGGGCTTCGGACAGTTTGGATAACAAGAAATATCGCTCGGCTCTGTATATCCAGCCGTCGGGGTTGTCGCCGAAAAACAAAGGTAGCTCCATTCGGGGGGGACGGAAGTCTCGGCCAAAACAAGGGCCAGAAGAGAAGTGCTCAGGGTGGCCCGTTGGTGACGTCTGAGCAGATCGGCTCTCCGGTGACCCAACTGGTTGTCTCCCTGTCGTCGTATCACCGTCTACAGCTCGGTGAGTCCAATCGGCACTAACAGCTGCAGATTCGTTGACCTCCTTATTGGTGGGTTGGTTCATTTGGGCGACAATGAGTTGCAAGGCTTTCTCCATGGCTGGCATCCGAGCTAACCCCTCCTTCAGTGAAACCAACTCTGCCCTTACCACCGCTAATTCCGACTGAACTTCCTGTTGGAGCTCGGAAACTTTTCCATCCATAGCCTCCACCACCGCATCGAACTTCTTGGCCATTATGGATTGGGAGTCTCTGATACCATTTGATAGGTATTTCCTGCCAATTCAATATTACAAGTACATAAATAAGTAGAACTAAGGTAGAAATTCAGTGTAGCTTTTCATTGAACTAACAGGAATTAGAGAGCCTGTGTCTCTCCAAATACAAGCTTTCTCAGATAATTCACACTCTTCTCTTTCCATTACATTCCTCTATTATCCTCCTACTACTAGGTACACTCATGCACCCCTGCACCTGCCCTTAGGCTACAATAACTCACATAACCACTTCTAAACACTAATTCCCAATACTGCCCTCAGTTGACTTGGCACCTGATATACTCTTTCCTTTCCTTCTAGCGTACACGTACGTCAATGGTGGTCTATCAGGTTGATGGCACATTGGTTAAACCAAAGAGCATGACCAAAAATTCGTAGTGACCATCATGGGTCCGAAAGGCCGTCTTGGGCACATCTTTCTTCTTGACTCTTATTTGATGATAACCTGATTTTAAACCCAGTTTAGAAAAAATTAGGGCACCACTTAGTTCATCACGTAACTCGTCAATAACGGGTATGGAATACTTATTTGGAGCAGTGGCGTGGTTGAGGGCTCTATAATCTACACAGAAGGGCCAAGAGCCATCTTTCTTTTTCACCAATAGGACCAGACTTGTAAAAGGGCTGTTGCTGGCTTGGATTATGCCCATTGACAACATCTCTTGCACCAATCGTTCTATCTCAGCCTTCTGGAAATGTGGGTATCGGTAGGGGCGTACGCTTATTGGAGGTGTGCCTGGTTGTAGAGTAATGACATACTCATGGGAGCGTTTGGGGGGCAGCAAAACCTCCCCATGCTTCAGCAAAGTCTGCTGTATGAAATCTGGAATTTCTTCATCAGCTGTCATGTTATCTTGACCTACATGGTTGGGTTCCACTAGGAAGCCATTCTTCTCAACCTTGATGGTTTTGAACGTGGTTTTTAGTGAGACCAAAGTTCTCTCAAGTGTTGGGTCTCCTTTGATGAGTGCCCGCTGGTTCCCTATTTGAAATTCCATTGTTTGAAGCTTCCAATCTGTGTGAGTCATCCCTAACGTGGCAAGCTATTGGAGGCCTAAAATGACATCCGCCCTACCCAGTTTAAGCAGCAGAAAATCATCTCAAATCTCTACTTTCTGAAAGTGGACATTCACATTCTTGCACACCCCCTCATTCTTCATAGATTCGCCATTGCCTATTGTTACCCCATTTTCACTTGTGGTGGTAATAGGAATTTTCAACTTAGACACAATTTCGTTAGAAAGGAAATTATGTGTTGCCCTTGGGTCGATCAAGATTACTACCTCACAAAAACCAGTTTGCCCTTTAATCTTCATAGTTTTACTTGAGGAGAGCCTAACCACTGATTGAAGGGATACTTCTACGGTCGTTCCTACTTCGGTGGAGTCTAACTCCGCCAACTCTTCGTTTGTAACGTCCAAATCCTGTTCTGATGGGGCTTCATCGATTTCTTCAGGTACCATAAGCACGTTCATCTCTTTCTGTTTGCAGCGATGCCCGGGAGTCCACTTATCGTCAGAGCAAAAACAAAGACCCTTCTCTCTCTTGAGCTGTATTTGTGCCTCTGTAATCTCTTGACCTCTACTGCAGGTTTAGAGTAGTTGTTCTTGGCCGGAATCGGGCTTGAAGTAGTGCCGGAAAACTGCACCATAGTGCGCCTAAATTAGTTGACCGTTGGCGATATTGAGAGGCAGTCAGCAACTTCTCTTCTATGTCCTGGGCGATCTCCATGGCTCGTCCACATTTCTTGGCTGCTGAACTCTCAATTCTGCCCTTATAGAGGGTGTTAAACCCTTAATAAAAGTGCCCAACTGAACCTCAAATGAGATATTATAGAAAGGGGCCAATAATCGAATGAAACTTTTCTTGTAGTCGCTCATTTAGCCTTCCTACTTTACTGCCAGGAATTGGACGTACAAAGATCCCGTTTGAGTATTCCGGAAGTGGCATAACACTAATCTTTTAAGTTCTTCCCAACTCAGAATGGCCCTTTTTTTTTCTCGTACTGGTCCCAGAAAGAGAGATGAAGGCTGCCTCAATCTTCTCACTCTCATCATATTGGTGGCAAGTAAAGTATCGTTCCGCCTGCATAATCCACCCATCTGGATTGTCGCCATCAAAGGTCGACATGTTCAATTTCTTGAGGCGTTCATGGTGGCCATTATTGCCGGAAAAGTTTCGTTCTGTCGACTTGCCGTCCGCTGACTTGCTCCCTCTGAAATTTCTGGTCATCAGAGCATTAACGGTTGCTTGGCTGTGAGTCGCTGGGTTTGCATTCCCTGGTTCTTGAATTTTTGGACTGTTTGCAACACTTCCTCTAGGTTCTGGCAGCTTTCTTAATTGTTCTTGGGCCTTCGCGAAGAGTTGAAATTGTTGCCGAAACTATTTCTGTAGCTGCTTTCCCATTTCTTGAATGGATTCTTTGACCTCGGACACCTCTGTTTTCAGTGCTGCCATTTCTTCCTCGATGGGTGTGGACGAATCTCCCTTCTCTATGGTCTTCTTAGTCCCATGTCCCCACGCTCACCGCACCAAATTGGTAAGCTTTTTCTTAGCAAGAATATTCTTATCAATCTAACACAGTAGTTGCTGAAATCCCTCACAGAAATCTTTATTGCAATTAGAAATTGAATTACAAATCACAAGCTTTCGAGAGGCTTGTCTCTCCTATTCCAACCTTTCGAGAGGATTGGGGACTGATCTTTCCTAATTTCTCCACACCCTAAATGATCCCCTCTACACTCTCTAAATAGCTTTTGGTTCCTAATTCTTTCTGTCACCTCAGCTCCTAACTAAATGCTCTTAATAGCCTGTTACAATCTTACACATCAGCTTTTAATACAAACAGTAGCATATTCATAGAATACTTAACAACTAAGGCTAAGCCTATTTATTTTTCTTCCTACGGTACACAAACCAAACTGGGGGCTTATCAATGTTCAAGCTATTTCAGCTTTATTCTTTTGATATGATCTATCGTTCATATTTTATTACTTGTGATTAGCTTAATTTGGCCTTTCCTGGGGAAATCTGTACCATGATTCTCCAACTCTTAATGACTCTTTCCTTATCAGGGTTCAAATCTGGATAGCAATGCAAAAATGTGGCGTTTAGTTGCGGATCTTATGAATGATCTGGGTATGTTGCCATCGATTTATTTTCTTTTTAATTCCAAGTATAAAGATGAAATTCCATAGTCAATTTTCAATACCTAGACAAAGTTTTCGCAGACGCATGCTATCACAGAGTTGATTTCCTGTAAACATGCATGGATGTTTATCATGTTTATCCTTTCGGTTGTTCTTTTTAATTCAATTGCTTAACACTTTCAACTTTCAGGGAGATAAGTAGTTTCCAACATTATTATACATCTTTTAGGCCTGCTAATTGGTGAAATGAATGAGATGCTTTTCCTGAGTGATGTATACATGCAAAAGTCAAGTGTCTAGGTCTCTCTTAAAATCAATACTAGCTTAACTTGATCATTTATCCTACTTTTGTTTGATTGAGGCTGTCGTGTAATATTAATTATGTGAAGCAATCTGGGTATTACTGTTGGTCCATGAGAATCGATGTTATACTTTTGTAATATCAATTATGAAAAGCAATAATGCCATAAAAAATTCTCTAATTTGATAATTATATGTTGTTTGATGTGACTGAGAATCTAAGATTATAGGAATTTTTTAGCCAAATGACAGATTTAAGTTAGTTAGAATTTTTTAAAACTGTCACTGGATTCATATTTTCTGACTCTGAATTCACTGACTTTAAGGTTGTTAGACCATTCTACTGGCCTTTGGTGTTTGATTTATCATCTCACTTTAATGCTGGTTTTTCTATTATGGATGGAACCTTGGCAGGAATGTTGATGGACCTGACTTCTCCACTATTTCCTTCAGCTTTTGTGTTTTTAGTTTGTTTAGGGAGCCTATCGAGATCATTCAGTAAGTTCTTTTGATCCAGAATAAGAAAGAAATCTGGCATTCTTGCTTAATATCTTGTTGACTTTCATTTTGTTTTCGCACAAGTTATGCCTTTTGATATTGCTGGTTGAGTTGAGGCATCATTCTGTTTCTAATCATACACCATAACATTAAGATGTCAAAGGCATTGTACTCAAAGTAAATGTTCATAATTTGTAGCTAAACCTCAACAACAATATTAGTTTGACTAGTAAATTTTATATAATGCTCCTTGATCAGAGTTTCAACTTTAGTTCTTTTCTCTGTATACATAGCTGGTGTTGCAAGTGGAGCAACTAGAGCTGCTTTGACACAACATTTTGCTCTTCAGAATAATGCTGCTGATATATCAGCCAAGGTACCAACACAATATTCTGGCTCCTGGATGAGGACCCTGAAATATTGGTTTAAATAGTTTATGCTGACCATAGATTGTTTTGCTATATTGTAAGGAGGGAAGTCAAGAGACATTGGCGACGATGTCTGGTATGGCATTGGGTATGCTTCTAGCCCGCATCACCATGGGACACCCACTAGCTATCTGGTTCTTATTTTTGTCTCTCACCGTGTTCCACATGTATGGTAAGTTCTGGTTCTATGATTTCTATTACAGCAATATTACTTGGACATTATAAAAGCTCTGACAACAGAATTTTCTGTTCTATGCTCTGCAAGAGCTAAAATATTAAATATTCCAGAGCTCTCTTCTGCACCACTGAGTAGATGTCTTTCTTTCCATGTAAGAACTAGGTTATGTCAGATGGAAAGAGTGATGATACAGGGTTAGACCATTTTGGTCTTCTTTCTGATCTCAGTGTATGAGAATTTTTTTTTTGAATCAGGAATCCATTTCAACTGTTTATGAGAAGAATTATATTTGTCTGAATGGAAATAAAATTGTTTTGTAGTATTGGTACTTGTGCTGTAAATGTTTGATGTGGTATGTGATACTTGATTTCCTGTATGCAGCAAACTACAAGGCTGTCCAGTGTCTTGCGCTGTCTTCATTAAACCCTCAAAGGAACTCAATTATTTTGCAACATTTCATGAAGACTGGCCAAGGTGATGCAGTAGACTTTTCAAGATTTGTCCATTAATCCTAAACCTTTTATTCTACCTTACCTCGTCATAGCTTAAGGTTAGCAATATAAATTTTCTGAGAAAGGTCATTTCAGAAGCTCTAAAGTGAAATCTTCCCACCAATTTTATTGAAACTCTTTAACCTGAGATATCGACTTTAAGAGAGTATGCTATTTTAAGTTAGAGAAATGAATGTCATATTTATTTTCATTGTATGAAATATTTACTTAGAATGCAACTGTATTCATGCATTTTGTTATTTGGATGCAAATATATCACCATTGCCATTACCTTGTTCTCTGAAGCTTGAGTTTGTTTTCATATCTTTGAGCTCTTTTGGAGTAATTTAAAGTTCTGAATCTGAATCTGTTGCCAGTTCTCTCCGCTGAACAGGTATCTAAGATGGAACATATTCTACCTATCTGGGCATCTTCATGGAGTTTAAAATGTTCAAAACTACTACATATGCAAATATGCTTAGGAGTGAGGGTCTCTGCACTGAGTCACCCAGAACTGTGAGTTTTTAAGTTATCTTTTTTACCCCAATTTATTTAATTCTTTGAGGTATTAGGAAGTCCTCTGCCATCTTAAATTTGCATTGTATATATATGCTCTGTGGCCTCCTCTACTATTGGATCACTGATTTTCCTTCAATGCATTTGGCATTCAAGATAAGAGGAAATATGTTGTCATTAATTTGCAGCACAAACAGATGTCTATAAATTAATTCTAGCCTCCTAATGTGTAATTACAACACTGTCGGTCTGACTGAAACTTCAATTTATTATTTTTACCAGGACTGATCTATTGCGTAATGCTGGCTCACATTATAGAAAAGGTTACTTCTACTTTTTACTTCAACAAAAGGAATTTCAACCTCTAATCTCTGGCTGATTTTAGTTGTCATTATTGCTCTTTTCAGCTAAGTACGTACTAGTGGAAAGGAATGGAATTATAAGTGTTATTATGCATAAAGATTCTACTGCTGAAGACGTCTTGCAGTCTTTTGTTCATGCTTATGTGATGGCAACTCTAATTGGTAAAACCAGTTCCATTCATACCGAAAGTCAGTCATGGATTGATGCAGAGTATATACTTTTTCTTCAGAAGGTATATTGAACTTTTTCCCTTTAACTAAATTTTCATATTTAACAATCCAACAATGAAACAGATAGACCTCCTTTGACTTATGTCTATGCACGGAGGAGTAGGAAAGGTAATGGTAGGGTGGCAGCAGAGAATAATTAGTTACTTGGGAGGTATGCAGGTTGTTATGAGGGTTTGGCTAGGCTGTGAGTAAGGTACACGGGAATAGGATGAGGAATAGAATATAAGCAAGTGTGAGAGTTATTGGTGAGGTGTGAAGAATTTGGTAGGGTGTAACCCTTTGGAGAGAGACTAGGCTCTTGATTTCCTAGTTTTCAATACATAGGCATTTATTTTCTTTTCAATCTGTGGCTGTGCTAACCATTGTTGCAGGTTTGTTCAAACAAAGTGATATCAGATATTTTGATCCCCCATGCGTCCAAAGAAAGCTGAAGTGCAAGAGGTTTGGGATGAGAGGTTTGAGGCAGTGCAGTCAGAGTTTCAAAAGGGACTAACAGAAGTTCGTTCGAAGTTTCAGGACCTTCCTAAGGACATTGAGGTGTTGAAATCGGAGGTCCAACGTTTACCAGCCATCGAGAAGAAGATGGATTACCTGGTCACACATTTAGCTCAGCTGATGCAAACGACGGGGAAGACCAACACAAATGCAACCGCTGCAAGTGTAGAGCGGCAGAGACGAGCAATAGACAGGGAGTGTTCACCGATTCCAGTTTCGGGCTCTCCTGCATCTCACTCAATTCCTTCCCCCAAACCGATGTATGATCACATTCCATCACCAGCCACTGCACAGCCAGAGTTGTGTTACACAGCTCGGGCGCATGGACATGACTACCGTCCTTCGTGAATGGAGTTGCCTGTGTTTTCTGGCGAGAACCTCGACGGGTGGATCTATAGGAAGGAACGATACTTCTTGTTGACTCGGATGTCAGAACAACCATTGATGCTTGAGACCACCATTGTCGGATTGGATGGGGATGCTCTCACGTGGTTCCAGTGGGAAAATCAAAGAAGACCAATTACTTCACGGACAACATTGAAGCAGCTTATTATCTTGTGGTTTCGTGCAGTTCCGGTTGGGTTCATTTAAGAAGAATTCATGTCGGTGATTTAGACTACCATTGTCAAAGATTACCGCTTGAGATGGGAAGCTTTGGCATCTTGGGTAACCAATGTTCCGGAGCACTTCCTGGAAGGGAGCTTTGTGAAAGGCCTCAAAGAAGACATCAGGGGAGCTCTTCACATTCTTCAGCCCACGGGCTTAGCCCAAATTATGGAAACGGCCCAGCGGATTGAAGAGGGCCACCACTTGTTTGCAACGGGCAAGGCCCCACGGGCCTCATCGACCAGGCCCAATTTGAGCCCAATTGTTCCTTCTAGGGCTGTGATGAATCCTTTCTTTGCTAAGTCTATTCCGACCCCTCCTGTGTTCGTAACCCAAGCCGTCGTGACATCACCATTCGACTCCGTGAAGGCAACGAAGCCACAACCATTCTGTTGAATGTCCGTGTAGATTTGTGTGAATAATACTTCTAATCTGATTTTATTGATGAATTGTATGGCCTATATATAGGCTGAATACAAAGAGCTAGACAAAAAAATACAACCTAAACATAGCTGTCAATTACAACCTAACTTAGCTGTAAATTACAACCTAAATTTAGCTGTACAAAATGTATTTACAAAGATATTTCTACACTCCCCCTCAAGCTGAGTTGTATATGTTATACAAACCCAGCTTGGAATTAAATTCTTCAAAACTTGTTCTTGGTAGTGCTTTTGTTAGAATGTCAGCAATTTGTTTCTTTGTAGGAATGTAGTTGAGCTCAATGATCTTTGAATTCACCTTCTCAGAAATGAAGTGTCTGTCTTTTTCAACATGTTTAGTTCTATCGTGGTGAACTGGATTTTTAGCAATACTAATTGCTGCTTGACTATCACTGTACATTTTAAAAGACTTAGGAGAGTCAAACCTCAATTCATTCATGAGTCTTTTGATCCACATCCCTTCACAAATACCCAAGGCTAAAGCACGATATTCTGACTCTGCACTACTCCTTGAGACCACAGACTGCTTTTTACTACGCCAAGTAACTAAATTACCCCATACATAGGTGCAATAACCACTAGTTGATCGTCTGTCAATCAACTCTCCAGCCCAACTAGAGTCTGTGTAAACTTCCAAGTCTCGGTTGTTGTATTTTTTGAAGTGCAAACCAAGACCTGGTGTCATTTTCAAATATCTTAGAATACGATACACTGCTTCCAAGTGCTCCTCACAAGGACTGTGCATATGTTGACTAACAACGCTGACAGGGAAGGCGATATCAGGTCTGGTATGAGAGAGATAGATTAGCTTTCCTACTAATCTTTGATAGCTCTCCCTCTCTACTGGAGTTGAATCCTCTCTTCGATTAACTTTCAAGTTTGGATCCATGGGAGTGTCAACCGGCCTGCTCCCAATCATTCCAGTTTCCTTTAGAAGATCTAAGATATACTTTCGCTGAGATATAACAATTCCTTCTTTCGATCAGGCTACTTCCATACCAAGAAAGTATTTGAGGGTTCCTAGATCTTTGATTTCAAATTTGGAGGCAAGAAGTCTTTTGAGATCTGAAATTTCTTCTAAGTCATCTCCAGTTAAGATTATGTCATCTACATAGACAATGAGAATTGCTAGCTTCCCAGTTGAAGAGAACTTGAAAAATAGAGTATGATCAGCCTGACTTTGAGTATATCCATGTTTGACAACTAACTTTGCAAATTTGTCAAACCATGCTCGAGGTGACTGTTTCAAGCCATAAAAAGATTTGAGAAGTTTGCACACTACTCGACCATTGGAGTGTTTCTTCATACCTGGTGTAATTTCCATGTAGACTTCTTCTTCGAGATCCCCATTCAAAAAAGCATTCTTCACATCCAACTGATATAAAGGCCACTCACAATTTACAGCAAGTGATAATAAAACTCTTACTGTATTAAGTTTGGCGACAGGAGCAAAGGTCTCCTGATAGTCAACACCATATGATTGAGTGAATCTTTTGGCAACTAATCGAGCCTTGAATCTGTTGATACTCCCATCTGAATTATATTTGACGGTGAAAATCCACTTGCAACCAACTGTTTGTTTTCCTTGAGGTAACTTAGTGAGAACCCAAGTACCATTTTTCTCAAGAGCATTCATTTCTTCATCGACTGCAGTCTTCCATTTTGGATCTTTCAAGGCTTCATAAATGTCTGTGGGAATCTGAATAAGATCAAGAGAAGAGACAAAAGCTCGGTACATAGGTGTTAGTTTCCCATAAGCAACATACTTTTCAATGGGGTGATTGGTACAAGTTCTAACACCCTTTCGATGAGCAATAGGTAGGTCGAGATCATCAATAGTAGGAGAAACTAACTCATGAACCACAGAATCCTTACCTTCATGATTTTCGAGGTTGAGAGGGCTTTGATGAGTGTTTGAGCAGTTCTTGTCTTGCATGTTGACCTCTATATTTCTAACTTTTCTCCTACTATAAACACGAAGTTCTTTGTTACCTATATCAAATTGTGCTCGAGTTTGAGGTGGTGGTAAAGTTGAAGGAGTGGTTGGGTTTTCTGAGGAGAAAGGTGAGAGCGGATTGACTATAAAGAAGGACGGGTTGGGTGTGTTTTCTGGACTGATATCTGGTTGGATAGGAAAAGTGGGTAAGGAAGGATCGGTTGATTGATCTGGTTGGATAGGCAAAGAGGGCAAGGACTGAGCACTTCTATATTTGTGTCACAACATTGGGTTGAGGAAATGCAGCTTGATGATCCTGAAGAGTTTCCCAAAGCTGATATTCCTGAGAATGCTCCCCCTGAATACCAGATTTGGGAAAGAAAGATTGATGTTCAAAAAAGATGACATCCATAGTGTTATAGATCCTTTTTGTAATTGGGGAGTAACATTTTTACCCTTTTTGAGTGTTGGAGTACCCGATGAAGAGACACTTGTGAGACTTTGGATCAAGTTTGGTTCGTTTGTGATCATAAATATGGACAAAAGCCGTACATCCGAAGACTTTAAATGGAAGATCGGAGGAGAAAGCTGAGATATGAGGGAATGTGGCAAGTAACAGATTTCTGGGAGCTTTGAATTGTAGTACACGGCTAGGCATACGATTGATGAGATAGGTGGCTGTG